>NW_024060564.1:125000-187500 GCF_016432855.1 Salvelinus namaycush | reverse complement strand
CATCATGAGAGGACCACAGTAATCTGAACTCATCATGAGAGACCACAGTAATCTGAACTCATCATGAGAGGACCACAGTAATCTGAATTCATCATGAGAGACCACAGTAATCTGAACTCATCATGAGAGGACCACAGTAATCTGAACTCATCATGAGACCACAGTAATCTGAACTCATCATGAGAGGACCACAGTAATCTGAACTCATCATGATACCACAGTAATCTGAACTCATCATGACACCCACAGTAATCCGAACTCATCATGAGACCCCAGTAATCTGAACTCATCATGAGAGGACCACAGTAATCTGAACTCATCATGAGAGACCCACAGTAATCTGAACTCATCATGAGAGGACCACAGTAATCTGAACTCATCATGAGAGACCCACAGTAATCTGAACTCATCATGAGAGGACAGTGAAGGAAAAACAGGTTCATTTCCTGTATTTCTACCCATGTTGCCATGGAGCGGAGAGAAGACTTTCCAATTGTATAACTCATTTCATGCAATTCTACTCGTTTGTTTTTACATGACATTTGATGATCAATGGGGGCCCCTCAGGCTGGTAGGGGAACTGATCTGCGGGCCTACAGCGAGGACGGAGAGAGGGGGAAGGGAAGAAGTGTGTGTGTGTACCACTACCTGTGTGCTCTCTATAACAGTGTAGGATTGAAACCTACCTGTTTGGCTGTGAAGTAAGCCATGGCTGTGTCGGTTACGTGGTAGGCCTGCAGGCTGAGCTCTGACAGGTTGGGCAGTAGCTGTGAGATGGCAGCGATGGCGTCGTCTGCTACGTTGATACAGTCGCTGACGCTGAGCGAGGTGAGCCGTGCGTTCAGGCTGGACCACAGACCGGCCTCCGTGAAGTCATTACAACCGGCCAACTCCAGGTGCATTAGACCCTGCATCTGTTCCAGCATCACCTACACACACACACCACAGAGAAAACACACTGAGTTTACAACGATATAACTCTGATTTAACTCTGATATAACTATAACTCTGATATAACTCTGATACAACTATAACTCTGATACAACTCTGATATAACTCTGATATAACTATAACTCTGATACAACTCTGATACAACTCTGATATAACTATAACTCTGATATAACTATAACTCTGATATAACTATAACTCTGATACAACTCTGATATAACTCTGATATAACTATAACTCTGATATAACTATAACTCTGATATAACTATAACTCTGATACAACTCTGATATAACTATAACTCTGATATAACTATAACTCTGATATAACTCTGATATAACTATAACTCTGATACAACTCTGATATAACTATAACTCTGATATAACTATAACTCTGATATAACTCTGATATAACTATAACTCTGATATAACTCTGATATAACTATAACTCTGATATAACTCTGATATAACTATAACTCTGATATAACTCTGATATAACTATAACTCTGATATAACTCTGATATAACTACAACTCTGATATAACTCTGATATAACTCTGATACAACTCTGATATAACTCTAATACAACTCTGATATAACTATAACTCTGATATAACTCTGATATAACTATAACTCTGATATAACTCTGATACAACTCTGATATAACTCTGATATAACTCTGATATAGATATAACTCTGATATAACTCTGATATAACTCTGATATAACTCTGATACAACTCTGATACAACTCTGATACAACTCTGATACAACTCTGATACAACTCTGATACAACTCTGATACAACTCTGATACAACTCTGATATAACTCTGATATAACTATAACTCTGATATAACTCTGATACAACTCTGATATAACTCTGATATAACTCTGATACAACTCTGATATAACTCTGATATAACTCTGATACAACTCTGATACAACTCTGATATAACTATAACTCTGATATAACTCTGATATAACTATAACTCTGATATAACTCTGATATAACTATAACTCTGATATAACTCTGATATAGATATAACTCTGATATAACTCTGATATAACTCTGATACAACTCTGATATAACTCTGATATAACTCTGATACAACTCTGATACAACTCTGATACAACTCTGATACAACTCTGATATAACTCTGATACAACTCTGATATAACTCTGATATAACTCTGATACAACTCTGATATAACTCTGATATAACTCTGATACAACTCTGATATAACTCTGATATAACTATAACTCTGATATAACTCTGATATAACTATAACTCTGATATAACTCTGATATAACTATAACTCTGATATAACTCTGATATAGATATAACTCTGATATAACTCTGATATAACTCTGATACAACTCTGATATAACTCTGATATAACTATAACTCTGATATAACTATAACTCTGATATAACTCTGATATAACTATAACTCTGATACAACTCTGATATAACTATAACTCTGATATAACTCTGATATAACTCTGATATAACTATAACTCTGATATAACTCTGATATAACTATAACTCTGATATAACTCTGATATAACTATAACTCTGATATAACTCTGATATAACTCTGATACAACTCTGATACAACTCTGATATAACTCTGATACAACTCTGATACAACTCTGATATAACTCTGATATAACTCTGATATAACTCTGATATAACTATAACTCTGATATAACTCTGATATAACTATAACTCTGATATAACTCTGATATAACTATAACTCTGATATAACTCTGATATAACTCTGATACAACTCTGATACAACTCTGATACAACTCTGATATAACTCTGATACAACTCTGATACAACTCTGATATAACTCTGATATAACTCTGATACAACTCTGATATAACTCTGATATAACTATAACTCTGATATAACTCTGATACAACTCTGATATAACTATAACTCTGATATAACTCTGATATAACTATAACTCTGATATAACTCTGATATAACTATAACTCTGATATAACTCTGATTTAACTCTGATATAACTCTGATATAACTCTGATATAACTCTGATATAACTATAACTCTGATACAACTCTGATATAACTCTGATATAACTCTGATACAACTCTGATACAACTCTGATATAACTCTGATATAACTCTGATACAACTCTGATACAACTCTGATACAACTCTGATACAACTCTGATACAACTCTGATACAACTCTGATATAACTCTGATATAACTCTAATACAACTCTGATACAACTCTGATATAACTACAACTCTGATATAACTCTGATACAACTCTGATACAACTCTGATACAACTCTGATACAACTCTGATACAACTCTGATATAACTACAACTCTGATATAACTCTGATACAACTCTGATACAACTCTGATACAACTCTGATATAACTATAACTCTGATACAACTCTGATATAACTCTGATATAACTCTAATACAACTCTGATACAACTCTGATACAACTCTGATATAACTACAACTCTGATATAACTCTGATACAACTCTGATACAACTCTGATACAACTCTGATACAACTCTGATACAACTCTGATATAACTACAACTCTGATATAACTCTGATACAACTCTGATACAACTCTGATACAACTCTGATACAACTCTGATATAACTCTGATATAACTCTGATACAACTCTGATACAACTCTGATACAACTCTGATACAACTCTGATACAACTCTGATACAACTCTGATACAACTCTAATACAACTCTGATACAACTCTGATATAACTACAACTCTGATACAACTCTGATACAACTCTGATACAACTCTGATACAACTCTGATACAACTCTGATACAACTCTGATATAACTCTGATACAACTCTAATACAACTCTGATACAACTCTGATACAACTCTGATACAACTACAACTCTAATACAACTCTGATACAACTCTGATATAACTACAACTCTGATATAACTCTGATATAACTATAACTCTGATATAACTCTGATATAACTATAACTCTGATATAACTCTGATATAACTATAACTCTGATATAACTCTGATATAACTACAACTCTGATATAACTCTGATATAACTATAACTCTGATATAACTATAACTCTGATATAACTCTGATATAACTCTGATATAACTCTGATATAACTATAACTCTGATACAACTCTGATATAACTATAACTCTGATATAACTATAACTCTGATATAACTCTGATATAACTATAACTCTGATACAACTCTGATACAACTCTGATACAACTCTGATACAACTCTGATACAACTCTGATACAACTCTGATATAACTCTGATATAACTATAACTCTGATATAACTCTGATATAACTATAACTCTGATATAACTCTGATACAACTCTGATACAACTCTGATACAACTCTGATATAACTATAACTCTGATACAACTATAACTCTGATATAACTCTGATACAACTCTGATATAACTCTGATATAACTCTGATATAACTATAACTCTGATATAACTCTGATATAACTCTGATATAACTCTGATATAACTCTGATATAACTCTGATACAACTCTGATATAACTCTGATACAACTCTGATATAACTCTAATATAACTATAACTCTGATATAACTCTGATACAACTCTGATATAACTCTGATACAACTCTGATATAACTACAACTCTGATACAACTCTGATACAACTCTGATATAACTCTGATATAACTATAACTCTGATATAACTCTGATACAACTCTGATACAACTCTGATATAACTCTGATATAACTATAACTCTGATATAACTCTGATACAACTCTGATATAACTCTAATATAACTATAACTCTGATATAACTCTGATACAACTCTGATATAACTCTGATACAACTCTGATATAACTACAACTCTGATACAACTCTGATACAACTCTGATATAACTCTGATATAACTCTGATATAACTATAACTCTGATATAACTCTGATACAACTCTGATATAACTCTGATATAACTATAACTCTGATATAACTCTGATACAACTCTGATATAACTCTAATATAACTATAACTCTGATATAACTCTGATACAACTCTGATATAACTCTGATACAACTCTGATATAACTACAACTCTGATACAACTCTGATACAACTCTGATACAACTCTGATATAACTCTGATATAACTCTGATATAACTATAACTCTGATATAACTATAACTCTGATATAACTATAACTCTGATATAACTCTAACTCTGATATAACTATAACTCTGATATAACTATAACTCTGATATAACTATAACTCTGATATAACTATAACTCTGATATAACTATAACTCTGATATAACTCTGATATAACTATAACTCTGATATAACTATAACTCTGATATAACTATAACTCTGATATAACTCTGATATAACTATAACTCTGATATAACTCTGATACAACTCTGATACAACTCTGATACAACTCTGATACAACTCTGATACAACTCTGATATAACTCTGATACAACTCTGATACAACTCTGATACAACTCTGATACAACTCTGATACAACTCTGATACAACTCTGATACAACTCTGATACAACTCTGATATAATTCTGATATAACTGTGATACTAAAGTGTATTCGGAAAGTATTCAGACCCCTTGACTTTTTCCACATTTTGTTACGTTATAGCCTTATTCTAATATTGATTAAATCGTTTTTCCACCTCATCAAGCAACACACAATATCCAATAATGACGAAGCAAAAACAGGTTTTTAGACATTTTCGCAAATGTATTAAAAATCAGCACTCTGGAGCAGGTTTCATCAAGGGTCTCTCTGTACTTTGCTCCGTTCATCTTTCCCTCGATCCTGACTAGTCTCCCAGTCTCTGCCGCTGAAAAACATCCCTACAGCATGATGCTGCCACCACCATGCTTCAATGTAGAGATGGTGCCAGGTTTCCTCCAGTTGTGACATTCAGGCCAAAGAGTTCGATCTTGGTTTCATCAGAACAGATAATCTTGTTTCTCATGGTCTGAGAGTCATTTAGGTGCCTTTTGGCAAACTCCAAGCGGGCTGTCATGTGCCTTGTACTGAGGAGTGGCTTCCGTCTGGCCACTCTACCATAAAGGCCTGATTGTGTGCTGCAGAGATGGCTGTCCTTCTGCAAGGTTCTCCCATCTCCACAGAGGAACTGTATCAGAGTGATCATTGGGTTGTTGGTCACCTCACTGACCAAGGCACTTCTCCCCTGATTGCTCTGTTTGGCCGGGCGGCCAGCTCTAGGAAGAGTCTTGGTGGTTCCAAACTTCTTCCATTTAAGAATGATGGAGGCCACTGTGTTCTTGGGGACCTTTAATGCTGCAGAAATGTTTTGGTATCCTTCCCCAGATCTGTGCCTCGACATAATCCTGTCTCTGAGCTCTACAGACAATTCCTTTGATCTCATGGCTTGGTTTTTGCTCTGACATGCACTGTCAACTGTAGGACCTTGTATAGACAGGTGTGTGCCTTTCCAAATCATGTCCATCAATTAAATTTACCACAGGTGGACTCCAATCAAGTTGTGGAAACATCTCAAGGATGATCAATGGAAACAGGATGCACCTGAGCTCAATTTCGAGTCTCATAGCAAAGGGTCTGAATACTTATGTAAATAAGGTACTTCTGTTTTTTCTTTTGAATACATTTGCAAAAACTTCTAAAAACCTGTTTTGCTTAAATAAAGGTTAACTAGGCAAGTCAGTTATGAACAAATTCTTATTTACAATGACGGCCTAGGAACAGTGGGTTAACTGCCTTGTTCAGGGACAGAACGACAGATTTTTACCTCGTCAGCTCGGGGATTTGATCTTGCAACCTTTCAGTTACTAGAAAAAACGCTCTAACCACTAGGCTACCTGCCGCCCCATTAGTCATTATGGGCCTGCCGCCCCAGGCAACATTCTAAATAACCGGGGCTCCAATACTGAACCTCACCATTGTGTTGAATGTGGCCTGTTCATCGCACTGTAACTAAATCTTCGGTTTTATCAAAAATTCCAACATAATTCACGCAGCAGATTATATTTTCACTAAGAGTTGGTTAAACTCACAGCGCAGGTGTCTTAGCGATAGGGAAATGTCGCCTTAAGTGTACTCATGTTGTCTTACGTATACTCATGTTGCCTTAAGTGTACTCGTGTCGCCTTAAGTGTACTCGTGTCGCCTTAAGTGTACTCGTGTCGCCTTAAGTGTACTCGTGTTGCCTTAAGTGTACTCGTGTCGCCTTAAGTGTACTCGTGTCGCCTTAAGTGTACTCGTGTCGCCTTAAGTGTACTCGTGTCGCCGTAAGTGTACCCGTGTCGCCTTAAGTGTACTCGTGTCGCCTTAAGTGTACTCATGTTGCCTTAAGTGTACTCGTGTCACCTTAAGTGTACTCGTGTCGCCTTAAGTGTACTCGTGTCGCCGTAAGTGTACTCGTGTCGCCTTAAGTGTACTCTTGTTGCCTTAAGTGTACTCTTGTTGCCTTAAGTGTACTCATGTTGCCTTAAGTGTACTCATGTTGCCTTAAGTGTACTCATGTTGCCTTACGTGTACTCGTGTCACCTTAAGTGTACTCGTGTCGCCTTAAGTGTACTCTTGTTGCCTTAAGTGTACTCATGTTGCCTTAAACTTCTTATGGCTGCAAGGGGCAGCATTGAGTAGCCAGTTAAATAGTGCCCATTTCAAACGGCCTCGTACTCAATTCTTGCTCGTACAATATGCATATTATTATTACTATTGGATAGAAAACACTCTCTAGTTTCTAAAACCGTTTGAATGATTTCTCTGAGTGAAACAGAACTCATTCTGCAGCACTTTTCCTGACCAGGAAGTGGAATGTCAGAAATCTATGCTCTGTTCAACTTCTTGCCTATACATGGGCATAAGACGTAAGAGGCTACGTACACTTCATACACCTTCCCCTGGTTGGTCAAGAGGTTGTGAGAGAATTTTTTTTGTGTTTATCTTGGTCTAAGGTGGAATAAAAGCTCTTTCTTTGACGTGACCGTCCACTTCCTGTTTCTGGAGCGCGCAAAGAGGACATGGACTTGCCTTCTTTTTAGCTGTCGTTATGAACGACTAACTTCTCCGTCTTAGATTTTATTTGATACATGTGACCATATCATCGTAAAGTATGTTTTTTCAATATAGTTTAATCAGATTATTGAAATTTTTTCGGGAGTTTTGCCGTGTTCCGTTCTCTGACTTTGTTGATGTTGGAGAAATATGTAGCACTTGGCAAGTGCCCATGCTAAATGAAGAGGGAAATTTGCCGTTTCAGATTCAAACAACGACTGTTCTGGACAAAGGACACCTTGTCCAACATTCTGACGGAAGATCACCAAAAGTAAGAAACATTTTATGATGCTATTTCTAATATTTGTCGTGCATGTGAACTGGTCGTCGGCGCCCAAGTGTTTCTGGCTATTGTGGCTACGCTAATATAACGCTACATTTTGTTTTCGCTGTAAAACACTTGATAAATCGGAAATATTGTCTGGAATCACAAGATGCCTGTCTTTCAATTGCTGTACACTATGTATTTTTCAGAAATGTTTTATGATGAGTAATTAGGTATTTGACGTTGGTGTCTGTAAATATTATGGCTGCTTTCGGTGCAATTTCTGATTGTAGCTGAAATGTAAACGATGATTTATACCTGAAATATGCAAATTTTTCGAACAAAACATATGCTATACAATAAATATGTTATCAGACTGTCATCTGATGAAGTTTTTTCTTGGTTAGTGGCTATTTATTTCTTTATTTGGTCGAATTTGTGATAGCTAGTGATGGAGTAAGAAACTGTTGGAGTAAAAAAAAGTGGTGTCTTTTGCTAACGTGGTTAGCTAATAGATTTACATATTTTGTCTTCCCTGTAAAACATTTTAAAAATCGGACATGTTGGCTTGATTCACCAGATGTGTACCTTTCATATGCTGTATTGGACTTGTTAATGTGTGAAAGTTAAATATTTAAAAAAAATATCTTTTGAATTTCGCGCCCTGCACTTTGAGCTGGCTGTTGTCATAAGTGTACCGACGTCGGGCTGCCGCCATAAGAAGTTTAAGTGTACTGATGTTGCCTTAAGTGTACTCATGTCGCCTTAAGTGTACTCATGTTGTCTTAAGTGTACTCGATGCACAATTATTTACTGAAATGACAGTGCTAGTTCATGTTGCCTTTTCACAGTCCGTGACAGTTTTTAAAACTGTGTCTCTCTTGCTAATCTGACAGACTGGCTGTGCCCTATGAGGTATGGGCCATAAAACTGTGTCTCTCTTGCTAATCTGAGAGACTGGCTGTGCCCTACGAGGTATGGGCCATACAGTGCTGTGTGCCAATAGAGATGGAATGTACAGTAGTCCATGTTCACAACACCACCACAGTAGTCCATGTTCACAACAACACCACAGTAGTCCATGTTCACAACAACACCACAGTAGTCCATACTAACACCACCACAGTAGTCCATACTAACAACACCACCACAGTAGTCCACACTCACAACACCACCACAGTAGCCCATACTAACAACACCACAGTAGTCCATACTAACACCACCACAGTAGTCCATACTCACAACACCACCACAGTAGTCCATACTCACAACACCACCACCACAGTAGTCCATGTTCACAACAACACCACAGTAGTCCATACTAACAACACCACCACAGTAGTCCATACTAACAACACCACCACAGTAGTCCACACTCACAACACCACCACAGTAGTCCATACTAACACCACCACAGTAGTCCATACTAACACCACCACAGTAGTCCATACTAACACCACCACAGTAGTCCATACTCACAACACCACCACAGTAGTCCATACTCACAACACCACCACAGTAGTCCACACTCACAACACCACCACAGTAGTCCATACTAACACCACCACAGTAGTCCATACTCACAACACCACCACAGTAGTCCAAACTAACACCACCACAGTAGTCCATACTAACACCACCACAGTAGTCCATACTCACAACACAACCACAGTAGTCCATACTCACAACACCACCACAGTAGTCCATACTCACAACACCACCACAGTAGTCCATACTAGCAACACCACAGTAGTCCATACTAACACCACCACAGTAGTCCACACTCACAACAACACCACAGTAGTCCATACTAACACCACCACAGTAGTCCATACTCACAACACCACCACAGTAGTCCATACTCACAACACCACCACAGTAGTCCATACTCACAACACCACCACAGTAGTCCATATTCACAACACCACCACAGTAGTCCATACTCACAACACCAACACAGTAGTCCATACTAACACCACCACAGTAGTCCATACTAACACCACCACAGTAGTCCATACTAACACCATCACAGTAGTCCATACTCACAACACCATCACAGTAGTCCATACTCACAACACCATCACAGTAGTCCATACTAACACCACCACAGTAGTCCATACTAACACCACCACAGTAGTCCATACTAACACCACCACAGTAGTCCATACTCACAACACCACCACAGTAGTCCACACTCACAACACCACCACAGTAGTCCATACTAACACCACCACAGTAGTCCATACTCACAACACCACCACAGTGGTCCATATTCACACCACCACCACAGTAGTCCATACTCACAACACCACCACAGTAGTCCATACTAACACCACCACCACAGTAGTCCATACTCACAACACCACCACAGTAGTCCATACTAACACCACCACCACAGTAGTCCATACTCACAACACCACCACAGTAGTCCATACTCACAACACCACCACAGTAGTCCATACTCACAACACCACCACAGTAGTCCATACTACCACCACCACAGTAGTCCATACTAACACCACCACAGTAGTCCATACTAACACCACCACAGTAGTCCATACTAACACCACCACAGTAGTCCATACTCACAACACCACCACAGTAGTCCATACTCACAACACCACCACAGTAGTCCATACTCACAACACCACCACAGTAGTCCATACTCACAACACCACCACAGTAGTCCATACTCACAACACCACCACAGTAGTCCATACTCACAACACCACCACAGTAGTCCATACTAACACCACCACAGTAGTCCATACTAACACCACCACAGTAGTCCATACTCACCACACCACCACAGTAGTCCATACTCACCACACCACCACAGTAGTCCATACTCACCACACCACCACAGTAGTCCATACTCACCACACCACCACAGTAGTCCATACTAACAACACCACCACAGTAGTCCATACTAACAACACCACCACAGTAGTCCATACTAACAACACCACCACAGTAGTCCATACTAACAACACCACCACAGTAGTCCATACTCACCACACCACCACAGTAGTCCATACTAACAACACCACCACAGTAGTCCATACTAACAACACCACCACAGTAGTCCATACTAACAACACCACCACAGTAGTCCATACTCACCACACCACCACAGTAGTCCATACTAACACCACCACAGTAGTCCATACTAACACCACCACAGTAGTCCATACTAACACCACCACAGTAGTCCATACTAACAACACCACCACAGTAGTCCATACTAACACCACCACAGTAGTCCATATTCACAACACCACCACAGTAGTCCATACTAACACCACCACAGTAGTCCATACTCACAACAACACCACAGTAGTCCATACTCACAACACCACAGTAGTCCATACTAACAACACCACCACAGTAGTCCATACTAACACCACCACAGTAGTCCATACTAACACCACCACAGTAGTCCATACTAACACCACCACAGTAGTCCATACTAACACCACCACAGTAGGCCATACTCACACCACCACAGTAGTCCATACTCACAACACCACCACAGTAGTCCATACTCACAACACCACCACAGTAGTCCATACTAACACCACCACAGTAGTCCATACTCACAACACCACAGTAGTCCATACTAACACCACCACAGTAGTCCAAATTCACAACACCACCACAGTAGTCCATATTCACAACACCACCACAGTAGTCCATATTCACAACACCAACACAGTAGTCCATACTAACACCACCACAGTAGTCCATACTCACAACACCACCACAGTAGTCCATACTAACACCACCACAGTAGTCCATACTCACAACACCACCACCACAGACAAGCAGTGTGGATTGTTGACTATTCTGATTCCATGTATGAGGGGTGTTTTGGAATGGAATGCCAAGTCACTTTACCAAACATTTACTCCTTCGGTGATGCTGTGTTTACATAGACAATCAGAAACTCAGCTATGCTATTGTTATTATAATAGACAATGGTTGCATTTACAGCACACTGCACTCCTGTGACATCTCACGTTTCATAGAGACTCATGTTCATTCTACTCACTCTATCGATTGTTTACCTGCTGGGGATAAACGTTCCACAGATCTAGGACCAGCTCCCCAGCCTCAAACACTAACCTTAACCATTAACCATTCTAATAAAATATCTCTCCTCTCTCTGTCCCATGATCATGTGACCAGTGAGCAAGGTCATGTGATGTGACATTCCACATTCCATGTGATCCCTGGTGACCTAGTTGACATGGTGCCCAGCTACAGCGGAATCCAGCTCGCCCAGTGACTGTTACTAGGTTACGCAGCGGTGGGGTGGCAGGCTTTCCGAGTTCAGGGAGTGCATTGTGTTGATATTGATGCTGAGGATTAACAAAAGTAACACGTTATATTACTTTAAAGTAACAACGTTATATTACTATAAAGTATTGCGTTATATTACTATAAAGTATTGCGTTATATTACTATAAAGTATTGTGTTATATTACTATAAAGTATTGCATTACATTACTATGAAGTAGTGTGTTATATTACTATAAAGTATTGTGTTATATTACTATAAAGTATTGTGTTATATTACTATAAAGTATTGCATTATATTACTATAAAGTAACACATTATATTACTATAAAGTGAGGTGTTATATTACTATAAAGTATTGCATTATATTACTATAAAGTGTATTGCATTATATTACTATAAAGTAAGGTGTTATATTACTATAAAGTAACAAGTTATATTACTATAAAGTATTGCGTTATATTACTATAAAGTATTGTGTTATATATCTATAAAGTATTGCATTATATTACTATAAATTAACATGTTATATTAGTATAAAGGTGTTATATTACTATAAAGTGTATTGCATTATATTACTATAAAGTAAGGTGTTATATTACTATAAAGTATTGCATTACATTACTATAAAGTAAGGTGTTATATTACAATAAAATATTGTGTTATATTACTATACAGTATTGCGTTATATTACTATAAAGTAAGGTGTTATATTACTATAAAGTATTGCATTATATTACTATACAGTAAGGTGTTACATTACTATGAAGTAGTGTGTTATATTACTATAAAGTATTGTGTTATATTACTATAAAGTAGTGTGTTACATTACTATAAAGTATTGCATTACATTACTATAAAGTAACACGTTATATTACTATAAAGTAAGGTGTTATATTACTACAAAGTATTGCATTATATTACTATAAAGTATTGCATTATATTACTATAAAGTAAGGTGTTATATTACTATAAAGACACCATATTCCTATACGACACTACTTCTGTCCAGGGCCCGTAGAGCTTCACAGCATCACTGTAGGACAGCAATGAGGATTGATCCCATCTGTACAGTAAGCCTGTTTACACCCTTGACTGTAGGACTAATGGAAGTTACATCTACTGTAGGACTAATGGAAGTTACATCTACTGTAGGACTAATGGAAGTTACATCTACTGTAGACCTAATAGAAGCTACATCTACTGTAGGACTAATGGAAGCTACATCTACTGTAGGACTAATGGAAGTTACATGTACTGTAGGACTAATGGAAGCTACATCTACTGTAGGACTAATGGAAGTTACATGTACTGTAGGACTAATGGAAGTTACATGTACTGTAGGACTAATGGAAGTTACATGTACTGTAGGACTAATGGAAGTTACATCTACTGTAGGACTAATGGAAGCTACATCTACTGTAGGACTAATGGAAGTTACATCTACTGTAGGACTAATGGAAGCTACATCTACTGTAGGACTAATGGAAGTTAGATCTACTGTAGGACTAATGGAAGTTACATGTACTATAGGACTAATGGAAGTTACATGTACTGTAGGACTAATGGAAGTTACATCTACTGTAGGACTAATGGAAGCTACATCTACTGTAGGACTAATGGAAGTTAGATCTACTGTAGGACTAATGGAAGCTACATCTACTGTAGGACTAATGGAAGCTACATCTACTATAGGACTAATGGAAGTTACATCTACTGTAGGACTAATGGAAGCTACATCTACTGTAGGACTAATGGAAGTTACATCTACTGTAGGACTAATGGAAGTTACATGTACTGTAGGACTAATGGAAGTTACATGTACAGTAGGACTAATGGAAGCTACATCTACTGTAGGACTAATGGAAGCTACATGTACTGTAGGACTAATGGAAGCTACATCTACTGTAGGACTAATGGAAGTTACATCTACTGTAGGACTAATGGAAGCTACATGTACTGTAGGACTAATGGAAGCTACATCTACTGTAGGACTAATGGAAGTTACATCTACTGTAGACCTAATAGAAGCTACATCTACTGTAGGACTAATGGAAGCTACATCTACTGCAGGCCTAATAGAAGCTACATCTACTGTAGGACTAATGGAAGCTACATCTACTGTAGGACTAATGGAAGTTACATCTACTGTAGGACTAATGGAAGCTACATCTACTGTAGGACTAATGGAAGTTACATGTACTGTAGGACTAATGGAAGTTACATCTACTGTAGGACTAATGGAAGTTACATCTACTGTAGGACTAATGGAAGTTACATCTACTGTAGGACTAATGGAAGCTACATCTACTGTAGGACTAATGGAAGTTACATCTACTGTAGGACTAATGGAAGTTACATGTACTGTAGGACTAATGGAAGCTACATCTACTGTAGGACTAATGGAAGTTACATCTACTGTAGGAATAATGGAAGTTACATCTACTGTAGGACTAATGGAAGTTACATCTACTGTAGGACTAATGGAAGCTACATCTACTGTAGACCTAATAGAAGCTACATCTACTGTAGACCTAATAGAAGCTACATCTACTGCAGGCCTAATGGAAGCTACATCTACTGTAGGCCTAATGGAAGCTACATCTACTGTAGGACTAATGGAAGTTACATGTACTGTAGGACTAATGGAAGTTACATGTACTGTAGGACTAATGGAAGTTACATGTACTGTAAGACTAATGGAAGCTACATGTACTGTAGGACTAATGGAAGTTACATGTACTGTAAGACTAATGGAAGCTACATGTACTGTAGGACTAATGGAAGTTACATGTACTGTAGGACTAATGGAAGTTACATGTACTGTAGGACTAATGGAAGTTACGTCTACTGTAGGACTAATGGAAGCTACATCTACTGTAGGACTAATGGAAGCTACGTCTACTGTAGGACTAATGGAAGCTATGTCTACTGTAGGACTAATGGAAGTTACATGTACTGTAGGACTAATGGAAGTTACATCTACTGTAGGACTAATGGAAGTTACATCTACTGTAGGACTAATGGAAGTTAGATCTACTGTAGGACTAATGGAAGCTACATCTACTGTAGGACTAATGGAAGCTACATCTACTGTAGGACTAATGGAAGCTACATCTACTGTAGGACTAATGGAAGCTACATCTACTGTAGGACTAATGGAAGCTACATCTACTGTAGGACTAATGGAAGTTACATCTACTGTAGGACTAATGGAAGTTACATGTACTGTAGGACTAATGGAAGCTACATCTACTGGACTAATGGAAGCTACATCTACTGGACTAATGGAAGCTACATCTACTGTAGGACTAATGGAAGTTAGATCTACTGTAGGACTAATGGAAGCTACATCTACTGTAGGACTAATGGAAGCTACATCTACTGTAGGACTAATGGAAGCTACATCTACTGGACTAATGGAAGCTACATCTACTGTAGGACTAATGGAAGCTACATCTACTGGACTAATGGAAGCTACATCTACTGTAGGACTAATGGAAGTTACATCTACTGTAGGACACATTGTTGATTCCCACGCTTTTTTCCTCAGGGAGTCTCGGACGCTTCACAGTTTTACTGTAGCCCTGAACTAGCTCACCTGATTCAAGAAGTCAAGGGCTTGATGATTAGTTGATGATTAGTTGGCCAGTTGAATCAGGTGCCTAGCTAGGGAATAGATCATATCCATGGACAGGCTGGTCCCCAAGGAGAGGATGGAGAAAGGCTGTGCTAAATGACATGTTTGTGTTCACATGACTGTAACTATATATAGATATATATATTTATATATATATGACAATGACTCACCTCCAGGCCTGCGTCTGTGATGGTGGACCTCTTCAGACTGACCGACTTCACCCCCTTCTTGGACAGGGGGTAGTTATCAATGAACTCACAAATATCCAGGTCCGAAACTCCCACCAGACAGAATGCCTGGAACCCCCTGAGAGCGAAGGCCTGCAGGCTGACAAACTCCTTCTCTCCGCTGGGGAGCAGGGCGTACAGCTCCTTGGCGTGGAGGATGGGCGTGACACCCTCCCAGAACTTAGGCTGGTACAGCACCTTCCTCCAGGTCCTACACACCTGGGCCAGGACACACTTCTCAGCCGTGGTGAAGTACCACAGCAGCCTGTTGAGCAGCTTCTCATCCAGGGCCAGCTGGCGCTCCAGGGGCAGCAGAAGGGTCAGAGGCAGGGTGAGGGGAAGGTGAGGCTTGGGTAAGGTGAGGGGGACCTGGCGCAGCGGGGGTTTGAGGGCCATCAGGGGGCTGTGGTCCAGGTCTGGACCCAGGAGAGAAGCTGCGGTGGGCAAGGAGCCCAGGGGGTTGAGGGTGTCCAGGTGGTAGGGCAGGGAAGGCGGGGGTAGGATGCCGGGCACGGAGGAGGACTGGCACAGACGGTTCTTGGCGGCGGGCGTGCCCTTGGTGATGCTGGCGCTGCCCAGACCGTTGGGCTGAGGGGGGAGCTTGACCATGCCGTTCCTCGGGACACACGGAGACTTGAGCTCGCTGGGGGTCGACATGTTCAACATTGGGAACCTAGGAGGAGGGAGAGAGAATTAATACATGGTAAACATTGGATCAGAGAGAGAGAGAGAGAGAGAGCGAGAGAGAGAGAGAGAGAGAATTAATACATGGTAAACATTGGATCAGAGAGAGAGAGAGAGAGAGAGCGAGAGAGAGAGAGAGAGAGAGAGAAAGGTGGAGAGAGAGAGAGAAAGGTATAGCGAGAGAGCGAGAGAGAGAGAGAGAGAGAGAGAGAGAGAGAGAGAGAGAGAAAGGTGGAGAGAGAGAGAGAAAGGTAGAGCGAGAGAGCGAGAGAGAGAGAGAGAGAAATGTAGAGAGAGAGAGAGAGAGAGCGAGGTAGTGATCTGGCCCTCATACCACCATGGCTACCTAATCATACCCAGCTTCCAATTGGCTCATTCATCTCATTCATCACCCCTTCCACTATTCACCAGGTTGTTGCTGTGAATGACAATGTGTTCTCAGTCAACTTACCTGGTTAAATAAAAATACATGTAAAACATTGTCTATGGACCTGCCTGTCTGTCACTCAAGGGACTGAGTAGATAAACATCACTAGGCAGTTCTTATGTAGATAGTTGAGCTGCAGAGTGCTGTGTTTCCCAAAACCTGTGTGCTTGATGTTGGAGAGCCTCGCTGTTATGTACAATATAGCCTGCACAGAAACAGACACGATTTCTGGGCAAACAAAGCCTTTTTTTCGTTTGAATAATTCACACAACACTTGGCGACACTCCCTTGGCAGGCTTGCATTAGAAATAGAACAGAGCGGTTGTTTATAGTGGCAGGGCCTATATCTAAGCAAGCATCCCTACTAGGCTAGCCTACAGTATTACGTAATGCCGATGGCACAGTAGCACAGCAGTGAGTTACAATAGGACGTGTTTACTTTGAATAAAGATACCAAGGCCAAACATAACCAGTTGAAATCGATGGCTGATGCTGAGAGGTGTAACGTTAGCGCCTGATCAACAATCATCGCAGATAAAATAAACTCTATGCATCCTTCATTGTCAAAACCTTCACATGCAGTCGGTATCATTATTCATAGGATATCGACGACTATACAATGAATAGCATGCCCGTCATCAAATCGTGTCTATGACTGCCGACAGTAACCTAGGCTATAGGCTACACCATCAGACGTTAGCCTTGGGCTATTACAAACGGATCGAATATTAAACCCATTTCACTCTGCTTGTGATCGGTCCAATACTCGGTTTGTGCTGCACGTAACACATATCGGTGTAATAGAGCTGAAACGGCTATAAGCGATGCTGCAGCAGAAAAGCTAACCGAAGGAAGGGATGGCTATTCTCCCGTCCCTTCTCGTCCTCCCTCCCACCCGCTCTCTCGCACCGCTAAACAAAAAAATAGCATTGCAGTGCTCCGGCCAGCATGAATCTGCATCGCACTGCTCTTACCTTTAGACTGAACCCCGTCACTTCCCCCGATTGACCCGAAGCCTCGCAAGTCTTTCACCAAACGGAGCTCTATTTTATCGCCAGCATCACCATACTACCAGCAGCATCCACAGGGAATGGCGGAGAGCGGGGGATGTTATTGAATTGTTGTAGCTACGACGCGATGCGAATCGCTTGAAAGGTGCATCATTTGGTATCGGAAGCGACGAGGACAGAATATGAGGGAATATGCGTGAAATCGGGACGATTGTCCTGTGTTGTTTGTTTCATCGGCGCATCATTCCACCGTGTCAGCGGATATAAATATGTGGTGCGTTAGAATCAGTGTCGGAGAGAGACAGAGAGAGAACGAGAACCCTGTAAATAGAAACCAACATGACATCGCCTGGCTCACTGACATCAGCGGAACTCAACAGAGGAGGCTGAGGCGGTACTCTCTCTCTCTCTTTCGTTCTCCCTCAATTAAATTTCAGTTCAACATGTTTCCCATGCCAATAAAGCATGTTTACATTACCAGAGCAATTTAATTGAACAAAAATGAGAACACACAAAAAGATATCAACAAAAACTGATTAGAAATTAACGGTAAACATTGCACTCACAAATGTTCGAAAAAGATTAAGACATTTCAAGTGTTATATATTATCAGCTAAGTTTTAACAATGTGCAAATAGTTGTAGTATAAATACTAGAGGAAGATAAATAAACTGATACATATTGGTGGTATTTTCTCTCTCTCTCTCTCTCTCTAAGGAGCCTGGGGCGCACCAAACACCCCAACAACAAAGGGTTAATAAAGTCATTCATTCACCCCCCTGAATGACTCATAACCCTAACCTATACTGCACTATGGTCTAACATGGAGATACATTCACCCCCCTGAATGACTCATAACCCTAACCTATACTGCACTATGGTCTAACATGGAGATACATTCACCCCCCTGAATGACTCATAACCCTAACCTATACTGCACTATGGTCTAACATGGAGATACATTCACCCCCCTGAATGACTCATAACCCTAACCTATACTGCACTATGGTCTAACATGGAGATACATTCACCCCCCTGAATGACTCATAACCCTAACCTATACTGCACTATGGTCTAACATGGAGATACATTCACCCCCCTGAATGACTCATAACCCTAACCTATACTGCACTATGGTCTAACATGGAGATACATTCACCCCCCTGAATGACTCATAACCCTAACCTATACTGCACTATGGTCTAACATGGAGATACATTCACCCCCCTGAATGACTCATAACCCTAACCTATACTGCACTATGGTCTAACATGGAGATACATTCACCCCCCTGAATGACTCATAACCCTAACCTATACTGCACTATGGTCTAACATGGAGATACATTCACCCCCCTGAATGACTCATAACCCTAACCTATACTGCACTATGGTCTAACATGGAGATACATTCACCCCCCTGAATGACTCATAACCCTAACCTATACTGCACTATGGTCTAACATGGAGATACATTCACCCCCCTGAATGACTCATAACCCTAACCTATACTGCACTATGGTCTAACATGGAGATACATTCACCCCCCTGAATGACTCATAACCCTAACCTATACTGCACTATGGTCTAACATGGAGATACATTCGTCCAAATGCACACAAGGTCCGACAGAAATGTGACTTTCCTTTAGCCTAGCATTCCCTCTGAAAGACACACATACACATAGGCCTAAAGCCGACTAATAATGACTGCCATTGCCCCTATTTGACTGGCAAAAATAAGACTATTTTCCAGACTGTTAAAATACTGCCTGCCAGTCTAGCTGCCTGTCTGGCCTGTACATGTAGGCATACAGCATAACCCAATATTATTTTCATTGGCATTGCTACGGAATAGCCTGCAACATGTATCACACCGCAACAACCAACTACATGTTTACCAGCAAGGGAAGTGAACGATTTGGAACCACAGAGTAGATATATTAATGAGTATCAACTATTAACACATCTCAAACACAGAGTAGATATATTACTGAGTATCAACTATTAACACATCTCAAACACAGAGTAGATATATTACTGAGTATCAACTATTAACACATCTCAAACACAGAGTAGATATATTACTGAGTATCAACTATTAACACATCTCAAACACAGAGTAGATATATTACTGAGTATCAACTATTAACACATCTCAAACACAGAGTAGATATATTACTGAGTATCAACTCATAACACATCTCAAACACAGAGTAGATATATTACTGAGTATCAACTAATAACACATCTCAAACACATCAACTCATAACACATCTCAAACACAGAGTAGACATATTACTGAGAATCAACTCATAACACATCTCAAACACAGAGTAGATCTATTAATGAGTATCAACTCATAACACATCTCAAACTCAGAGCAGATATATTACTGAGTATCAACTCATAACACATCTCAAACACATCAACTCATAACACATCTCAAACACAGAGTAGACATATTACTGAGTATCAACTCATAACACATCTCAAACTCAGAGCAGATATATTACTGAGTATCAACTCATAACACATCTCAAACACATCAACTCATAACACATCTCAAACACAGAGTAGACATATTACTGAGTATCAACTCATAACACATCTCAAACACATCAACTCATAACACATCTCGAACACAGAGCAGATATATTACTGAGTATCAACTCATAACACATCTCAAACTCAGAGCAGATATATTACTGAGTATCAACTCATAACACATCTCAAACACAGAGTAGACATATTACTGAGAATCAACTCATAACACATCTCAAACACAGAGTAGACATATTACTGAGTATCAACTCATAACACATCTCAAACACAGAGTAGACATATTACTGAGTATCAACTCATAACACATCTCAAACACAGAGTAGACATATTACTGAGAATCAACTCATAACACATCTCAAACTCAGAGCAGATATATTACTGAGTATCAACTCATAACACATCTCAAACACAGAGTAGATCTATTAATGAGTATCAACTCATAACACATCTCAAACTCAGAGCAGATATATTACTGAGTATCAACTCATAACACATCTCAAACAAAGCACATACCTGTAGCAAAGCCTTCTCCTTTCATATTAGTGTTGCCTAAAAGCATGGACACACAAAACATTCAGTTCAGCTTTCAATAGAGGGAGGTCTCTCTCTCTCTCTCTCTCTCTCTCTCTCTCTCTCTCTCTCTCTCTCTCTCTCTCTCTCTCTCTCTCTCTCTCTCTCTCTCTCTCTCTCTCTCTCTCTCTCTCTCTCTCTCTCTCTCTCTCTCTCTCTCTCTCTCTCTCTCTCTCTCTCTCTCTCTCTCTCTCTCTCTCTCTCTCTCTCTCTCTCTCTCTCTCTCTCTCTCACCCTGTCTTTGAACATACCAGACAGTTTTGAGAAATCCTACTGTCACTCTGAGACACAAATATGAGGGAGAGCCGGTTCATGTTCTGAACACAAACTATGTGTGTGTGTGTGTCTGTGTGTGTGTCATGTCTAGAACTAAACAACAGACTGTGTTAACTTCTTATGGCTGCAGGGGCAGTATTGAGTAGCTTGGATGAAAGGTGCACAGAGGTGCCCATATTAAACGGCCTGCTCCTCAGTCCCAGTTGCTAATATATGCATATTATTATTCGTATTGGATAGAAAACACTCTGAAGTTTCTAAAACTGTTTGAATTATGTCTGTGAGTATAACAGAACTCATATGGCAGCAAAAACCTGAGAAGTTCCACTTCCTGTTTGAATTTTTTCTGAGGTGGCAGATTTTCAACCAAGCTCTCATTGAAAATACAGAGAGATATGGATGGGTTTTCACTTCCTACGGCTTCCACTAGATGTCAACAGTCAATAGAACTTTGTCTGATGACTCTAATGTGAAGGAGGGGGAAGGAGACAGGAATGAGTAATCACTGCCACGAGCTGATCACGCATTCACCATGCGCGTTCACATGAGTAGGACGTCCGTTCCACCGCTCATCTGAAGTCAATCTAATTCTCCGGTGGAACGTTATTCAAGATGTATGTTAACAACATTCTAAAGATTGATTCAGTACATCGTTTGACATGTTTCTACTGACTGTTACGGAACGTTTGGACATTTCGTCACGTTATAGTGGAGGCGCTAACCAAAGTAGCTAATTGGACATAAATAACGGACATTATCGAACAAATCAAGCATTTATTGTGGACCTGGGATTCCTAGGACTGCATTCTGATGAAGTTCATCAAAGGTAAGGAAACATTTATCATGTATTTTCTGGTTTCTGTTGACCCCAACATGGCGGCTAATTTGGCTATTGTTCTGAGCTCCGTCTCAGATTATTGCATGGTTTATTTTTCCGTAAAGTTTTTTTGAAATCTGACACAGCGGTTGCATTAAGGAGAGGTATATCTATAATTCTATGTGTATAACTTGTATTATCATCTACATTTATGATGAGTATTTCTGTTGAAACGATGTGGCTATGCAAAATCACTTGATGTTTTTGGAACTAGTGAATCTAACGCCTCAATGTAAACTCAGATTTTTTGTTATAAATATGAACTTTATCAAACAAAACATGCATTGTGTAACATGAAGTCCTATGAGTGTCATCTGATGAAGATAATCAAAGGTTAGTGATTCATTTTATCTCTATTTCTGCTTTTTCTGACTGCTATCTTTCGCTGGAAAAATGGCTGTGCTTATTGTGGTTTTGTGGTGACCTAACATAATCGTTTGTAGTGCTTTCGCTGAAAAGCCTATTTGAAATCGGACACTTTGCTGGGATTAACAACAAGATTACCTTTAAAATTATATAAGACACGTATGTTTGAGGAATTTTAATTATGCGATTTCTGTTGTTTGAATTTGGCGCCCTGCACGTTCACTGGCTGTTGTCATATCCCGGTAGCGGGATGCAGCCATAAGAAGTTTTAACTGTTGGTGTATCTCCATGGTGATTCCATCCTGACAGGAGAGGAGTTTGAACTGGTCTAAGTAAGGAGCCTTGTCTCAGCCAGAAGAGCCTCTCATGTTTCTGTAGCGTGATGCAGCGTGATGTAAAAGCCACCGGGACGCTAGTCTGTCACAAAGCCCCAAATACAGTCTATCTCCTTAATGCTGAGGGCCAAGCAGAGAGGTCCCATTTGTACAGACTTTGTTATGACTTAGCTGGGAATCTAACTCCCAACCTTCCAATCTCAGGGTGGACACTCTAACCACAAGGCTGCTGAGCTGGTGTAGCACTGTACATACAACTCAGCTGTAAAATAGATCTATCTGTCACACACACACACACTCTGCACTAACCCCCTCCTCCTGTTCAGCTGCTTGTGGCTACCAGGATGTTAAAATAGCTCCTTCTGCTCTCTGACTGCAGAGCTTGACGTGAGACTAACAGCCCACATGGTCCTTACCACCACCCACCACCCACCCACCCACACACACACACACACACACACACACATACACAGCTCAGTCAGCCAGAGAACCCAAAGGCTGGAGAGAGAGAGCGAGAGAGAGAGAGAGAGAGAGAGAGAGAGAGAGAGAGAGAGAGGACAGAGAGAGAGAGAGAGAGAGAGAGAGAGAGAGAGAGAGAGAGAGAGAGAGAGAGGACAGAGAGAGAGAGAGACAGGGAGAGAGAGAGAGAGAGAGAGAGGGGAGACAGAGAGAGACAGAAAGGGAGACATAGAGACAGAGAGAGGAAGGGGGACACAGGAAGGCTGAGGGAGGAGGAAGAAGAAAAAGGAGTGTCGATGTGATATCTAGGCCCTATCAGACCATCTCACTGCACAAGACATGCTAGTTCCAGTCATGATGTCATTTTCTGCACCCTATTCCCTATATAGTGCACTACTTTAGACCAGAGCCCTATGGGTCCCATTCCCTATATAGTGCACTACTTTATACCAGAGCCCTATGGATCCTATTCCCTATAGAGTGCACTACTTTAGACCAGAACCCTATGGGTCCTATTCCCTATATAGTGCACTACTTTAGACCAGAGCCCTATGGGTCATATTCCCTCCTACAGTTCAGTGATTATTCCTGGTCTGATCTGGATGGTCTCAGTCCCTCCTACAGGTCAGTGATTATTCCTGGTCTGATCTGGATGGTCTCAGTCCCTCCTACAGATCAGTGATTATTCCTGGTCTGATCTGGATGGTCTCAGTCCCTCCTACAGATCAGTGATTATTCCTGGTCTGATCTGGGTAGTCTCAGTCCCTCCTACAGTTCACTGATTATTCAACCGACTGACCGATCGAGAGATCGAACGATCGATAGATAGATATACTGAACAAAAATATAAACGCAACATGCAACAATTGAAAAGATTTTACTGAGTTACAGTTCACATAAGGAAATCAGTCAACTGAAATAAATGCATTAGGGCCTAATCTATAGATGTTACATGACTTTGGAAGGGGTGCAGCCATGGGTGGGCCTGGGAGGGCAAAGGCCCACCCACTTGGGAGCCAGACAAACACAATGGGGAGCCAGGCCCAGCCAATCAGAATGAGTTTTTCCCCACAAAAAGGGCTTTATTACAGACAGAAATACTCCTCATCACCCCGCCTCACCTCCCTTCAGACAATCCCGCAGGAGAAGAAGACAGATGTGGAGGTCCTGGGCTGACATGTTACACGTGGTCTGCGGTTATGAGGCCGGGTTGGACGTACAAATTCTCTAAAACAAAGTTGGAGGTGGCTTATGGTAGAGAAATTAACATTGAATTCTCTGGCATCAACTCTGGTGGTCATTACTGCAGTCCTCATGACAATTACACACTCCCTCAAAACTTATGTTGCATTGTGTTGTGTGACAAAACTGAACATTCTAGAGTGTCCTTTTATTATCCCCAGCACAAAGTGCACCTGTGTAATGATCATGCTGTTTAATCAGCTTCTTGATATGCCACACCTGTCAGGTGGATGGATTATCTTGGCAAAGAAGAAATGCTCACTAACAGGGATGTAAACACACGGGTGCACAAAAATTGAGAGAAATAAGGTTTTCATGCGTATGGAACATTTCTGGGTTCTTTTATTTCAGCTCATGAAACATGACACTTTACATGTTGTGTTCATATGTTTTTGTTCAGGAGAGAGAGATTGATTGATAGATGGAGAGATGGACTGAGAGAATGGGGTAGAGAGAATGAGGGAGAGTGGAAGAGGGGGAGGAAGAGAGAGAGAGAGAGAGAGAGAGAGAGAGAGAGAGAGAGAGAGAGAGAGAGTGATTGATTGATAGATGTAGAGATGGACTGAGAGAATGGGGTAGAGAGAATGAGGGAGAGTGGAAGAGGGGGAAGAAGAGAGAGAAGGAGAAAGAGAGTGGGAGGATGAGAGAGAGAAAGAGGGCCTTTCTCAGGGTAACTTCAGCACCAAGGAGAGCAGCACAGCTTTACAGCAGTTATAGTCAAAGTTACGGCTAGTGCTACTGTCATCAAGTTCCCTGGACACACAGTACTGAACCAAACTACAACACTTCACAGCAGAGAGAGAGAGAGAGAGAGAGAGAGAGAGAGAGAGAGAGAGAGAGAGAGAGAGAGAGAGAGAGAGAGAGAGAGAGAGAGAGAGAGAGAGAGAGAGAGAGAGAGAGAGAGAGAGAGAGAGAGAGAGAGAGAGAGAGAGAGAGAGAGAGAGAGAGAGAGAGAGAGAGAGAGAGAGAGAGAGAGAGAGAGAGAGAGAGAGAGAGAGACCACAATACACAGTGCCACCCTGGAACCATCCTCTACAACTGAGCTGGACATATAGAGAGCTTTATATCCTGGAACCATCCTCTACAACTGAGCTGGACATATAGAGAGCTAGTGTTGGCCCCTTTGGGACCCCAGGACCAGGATGAAACTAGTCTAGTGTTGGCCCCTTTGGGACCCCAGGATGAAACTAGTCTAGTGTTGGCCTCTTTGGGACCCCAGGACCAGGATGAAACTAGTCTAGTGTTGGCCCCTTTGGGACCCCAGGACCAGGATGAAACTAGTCTAGTGTTGGCCCCTTTGGTCCCCAGGACCAGGATGAAACTAGTCTAGTGTTGGCCCCTTTGGGACCCCAGGACCAGGATGAAACTAGTCTAGTATTGGCCCCTTTGGGACCCCAGGACCAGGATGAAACTAGTCTAGTGTTGGCCCCTTTGGGTCCCCAGGACCAGGATGAAACTAGTCTAGTGTTGGCCCATTTGGGACCCCAGGACCAGGATGAAACTAGTCTAGTGTTGGCCCCTTTGGGTCCCCAGGACCAGGATGAAACTAGTCTAGTGTTGGCCCCTTTGGGACCCCAGGACCAGGATGAAACTAGTCTAGTGTTGGCCCCTTTGGGACCCCAGGACCAGGATGAAACTAGTCTAGTGTTGGCCCCTTTGGGTCCCCAGGACCAGGATGAAACTAGTCTAGTGTTGGCCCCTTTGGGACCCCAGGACCAGGATGAAACTAGTCTAATGTTGGCCCCTTTGGGTCCCCAGGACCAGGATGAAACTAGTCTAGTGTTGGCCCCTTTGGGACCCCAGGACCAGGATGAAACTAGTCTAGTATTGGCCCCTTTGGGACCCCAGGACCAGGATGAAACTAGTCTAGTGTTGGCCCCTTTGGGACCCCAGGACCAGGATGAAACTAGTCTAGTGTTGGCCTCTTTGGGACCCCAGGACCAGGATGAAACTAGTCTAGTGTTGGCCCCTTTGGGACCCCAGGACCAGGATGAAACTAGTCTAGTGTTGGCCCCTTTGGGACCCCAGGATGAAACTAGTCTAGTGTTGGCCCCTTTGGAACCCCAGGACCAGGATGAAACTAGTCTAGTGTTGGCCCCTTTGGGACCCAAGGACCAGGATGAAACTAGTCTAGTGTTGGCCCCTTTGGGTCCCCAGGACCAGGATGAAACTAGTCTAGTGTTGGCCCCTTTGGGACCCCAGGACCAGGATGAAACTAGTCTAGTGTTGGCCCCTTTGGGTCCCCAGGACCAGGATGAAACTAGTCTAGTGTTGGCCCCTTTGGGACCCCAGGACCAGGATGAAACTAGTCTAGTGTTGGCCCCTTTGGGACCCCAGGACCAGGATGAAACTAGTCTAGTGTTGGCCCCTTTGGGACCCCAGGACCAGGATGAAACTAGTCTAGTGTTGGCCCCTTTGGGACCCCAGGACCAGGATGAAACTAGTCTAGTGTTGGCCCCTTTGGGACCCCAGGACCAGGATGAAACTAGTCTAGTGTTGGCCCCTTCTGGACCCCAGGACCAGGATGAAACTAGTCTAGTGTTGACCCCTTTGGGACCCCAGGACTAGGATGAAACTAGTCTAATGTTGGCCCCTTTGGGAACCCAGGACCAGGATGAAACTAGTCTAGTGTTGGCCCCTTTGGGACCCCAGGACCAGGATGAAACTAGTCTAGTGTTGGCCCCTTTGGGTCCCCAGGACCAGGATGAAACTAGTCTAGCTTTGGCCTCTTTGGGACCCCAGGATGAAACTAGTCTAGTGTTGGCCCCTTTGGGACCCCAGGACCAGGATGAAACTAGTCTAGTGTTGGCCTCTTTGGGTCCCCAGGACCAGGATGAAACTAGTCTAGTGTTGGCCCCTTTGGGTCCCCAGGACCAGGATGAAACTAGTCTAGTGTTGGCCCCTTTGGGACCCCAGGACCAGGATGAAACTAGTCTAGTGTTGGCCCCTTTGGGACCCCAGGATGAAACTAGTCTAGTGTTGGCCCATTTGGGACCCCAGGACCAGGATGAAACTAGTCTAGTGTTGGCCCCTTTGGGACCCCAGGATGAAACTAGTCTAGTGTTGGCCCCTTTGGGACCCCAGGACCAGGATGAAACTAGTCTAATGTTGGCCCCTTTGGGACCCCAGGATGAAACTAGTCTAGTGTTGGCCCATTTGGGACCCCAGGACCAGGATGAAACTAGTCTAGTGTTGGCCCCTTTGGGACCCCAGGACCAGGATGAAACTAGTCTAATGTTGGCCCCTTTGGGTCCCCAGGACCAGGATGAAACTAGTCTAGTGTTGGCCCCTTTGGGACCCCAGGACCAGGATGAAACTAGTCTAGTGTTGGCCCCTTTGGGACCCCAGGACCAGGATGAAACTAGTCTAGTGTTGGCCCCTTTGGGACCCCAGGACCAGGATGAAACTAGTCTAGTGTTGGCCCCTTTGGGACCCCAGGATGAAACTAGTCTAGTGTTGGCCTCTTTGGGACCCCAGGACCAGGATGAAACTAGTCTAGTGTTGGCCCCTTTGGGACCCCACTACCAGGATGAAACTATTTGGTATTTTATTAGGATCCCCATTGCCTGTTGCAAAAGCAGCAGCTACTCTTCCTGGGGTCCACACAGAACATGAAACATGACATAATACACAACATTAATAGACAAGAACAGAACTAGATACAAAAATATATAAATCAAGGCACACGTAGCCTACATATCAATACATACACACAAACTATCTAGATCAAACAGGGGAGAGGCGTTGTACTGTGAGGTGTTGCTTTATCTGTTTTAGAAACCAGGTTTGCTGTTAATTTGAGCAATATGAGATGGAAGGGAGTTCCATGCAATAATGGCTCTATATAATACTGTGGGCTTTATTGAATTTGTTCTGGATTTGGGGACTGTGAAAAGAGCCCTGGTGGGGAAAAACACGCTGGTAGGTTTGACGAGACAAGACGAACAGGCAAAAGACAAACAGAAAACACAGGTATAAATACACAGGGGATAATGGGGGAAATGGGGACACCTGGAGGGGGCTGGAGACAAGCAGAAGACAGGTGAAACAGATCAGGATGTGACACACACACTTACCCCACCAGACATCCTGTACTCCTGTTTTTCTAGTTGTTCTGCTTTTGACTACTCTGCCTGCCCTGACCCTGTCTGCCGTACTGTACCTGTCGAACACAGCCCCGGATTACTGACCTCTGCCTGCCCCGACCCTGACCCTGACCCTGCCTGCCGTTCTGTACCTTACTGACTCTGCCCTGGATTACTGACCTCTGCCTGCCCCTGTTTTGTTAATAAACATCTGTGATTCGAACTGTCTGCATCTTATCCTGAGTTCTGATAGTGTGTGAGAGAGAAAAGAAAAAGAAAAGAGAGACCACTGCCATATGTGCCAGGGCAACTCAGCAGTGGGGGATAGGGGAGAGAGAGGAAGGGTGGAGGGAGGGATGGAGGGAGGGGGTGAGAGAAGGAGAGAGAGGTTCCTCAGAGTGGATGGTCTTGGCAGTTAGTGTCTGAGAGGATTTGATCTTTAAAAGCATGTCTCTGTCCACTTTCCCTCTACCAGTGCAGATGGAGAAAAGGAGGGAGCGAAGGAGGGAGGGAGGGTGAGATGTAGGGATGGAGGGGAGGGAGAGAGTAGTCTGCCTTATCAGTGTTAGACCAGCTGGTGACCTGAAGCGGAGGACACTGCTGTTCAATCAAAGCCTGAAACCAGAAGTTTCTGGAGTAAGCCAAAACAAGGTTCTTCTAATCCCAAGGAGAAGGATTGATCAACTGAACAATGTGTACAGCCTTGACACAAAGACAAGAACACAGCTTCATTGCAAATCAATTCCAACCTGCTTCTTTGCAACAGGAAAAACATGTTTATTTGTATTTCTCTCTCTCTCAGGGGCGGTCAAGCAAGGGAGGTGGGGAGAGAGAGAGAAAGAGAGAGGAGAGAGATCAGAGTTGTGAAGTACAGAGAGACAGAGAATGAGAGAAGGAGAGAGATCAGAGTTGTGAAGTACAGAGAGACAGAGAATGAGAGAAAATTAAGAAGGGGTGGATTTCTCAGTTCTCTCCCAGCCCCTCCTCCCTCCCTCCCTCCTCATCTCCATATTTCTCCTCTGTCCCCCTTCCACACCCTCTCCATCTCTCCTTCTCTCTCCATCTCTCTCCACCCCCTCTCCTTCTCTCTCCATCTCTCTCCACCCCTCTCCATCTCTCTCCACCCCCTCTCCATCTCTCTCCACCCCCTCTCCATCTCTCTCCATCTCTCTCCATCTCTCTCCATCCCTCTCCATCTCTCTCCACACCCTCTCCATCTCTCTCCACCCCCTCTGCATCTCTCTCCACACCCTCTCCATCTCTCTCCACACCCTCTCCATCTCTCTCCACCCCCTCTCCATCTCTCTCCATCTCTCTCCACCCCTCTCCATCTCTCTCCACCCCCTCTCCTTCTCTCTCCATCTCTCTCCACCCCTCTCCATCTCTCTCCACCCCCTCTCCTTCTCTCTCCATCTCTCTCCACCCCCTCTCCATTTCTCTCCATCTCTCTCTACCCCCTCTCCTTCTCTCTCCACCCCCTCTCCATCTCTCTCCACCCCTCTCCATCTCTCTCCACCCCCTCTCCATCTCTCTCCACCCCCTCTCCTTCTCTCTCCACCCCCTCTCCTTCTCTCTCCATTTCTCTCCATCTATCTCCACCCCCTCTCCTCTCTCCACCCCCTATCCTTCTCTTTCCACCCCCTCTCCTTCTCTCTCCACCCCCTCTCCTTCTCTCTCCACCCCCTCTCCTTCTCTCTCCACCCCTCTCCATCTCTCTCCACCCCCTCTCCTTCTCTCTCCACCCCCTCTCCATCTCTCTCCACCCCCTCTCCTTCTCTCTCCATCTCTCTCCACCCCCTCTCCATTTCTCTCCATCTCTCTCCACCCCCTCTCCATCTCTTTCCACCCCCTCTCCATCTCTCTCCACCCCCTCTCCATCTCTCTCCACCCCCTCTCCTTCTCTCTCCACCCCCTCTCCTTCTCTCTCCATTTCTCTCCATCTCTCTCCACCCCCTCTCCATCTCTCTCCACCCCCTCTCCTTCTCTCTCCATCTCTCTCCACCCCCTCTCCATTTCTCTCCATCTCTCTCCACCCCCTCTCCATCTCTTTCCACCCCCTCTCCTTCTCTCTCCACCCCCTCTCCTTCTCTCTCCACCCCCTCTCCTTCTCTCTCCACCCCCTCTCCTTCTCTCTCCACCCCTCTCCATCTCTCTCCACCCCCTCTCCATCTCTCTCCACCCCCTCTCCCTCTCTCTCCACCCCCCTCTCCATCTCTCTCCACCCCCTCTCCTTCTCTCTCCATCTCTCTCCACCCCCTCTCCATTTCTCTCCATCTCTCTCCACCCCCTCTCCATCTCTCTCCACCCCCTCTCCTTCTCTCTCCACCCCCTCTCCATCTCTCTCCACCCCCTCTCCATCTCTCTCCACCCCCTCTCCTTCTCTCTCCACCCCCTCTCCTTCTCTCTCTCAATTCAATTCAATTCAAATTGCTTTACTGGCATGATGTAACAATGTACATATTGCCAAAGCGTACTCTGGAAATTAAGTGATTCATTTACAATATTAACCCTCAAGCTATCGACATATTTGACATACATCGATTACCAACTGGACCAACTGCACATTGGTCCGATATTTCCTACTCCTCCTCAGACGAAGAGGACGAAAGCCGTTACAACTGGTGTAATTTTGACCCCAAGAAGAAACGATTTTAGAAAAAACTACAATCACAGAAAAAATATAAATTTCTTTCTTATCAAAACATCATTACACAAGTAATTAATGTTATCTGAAATAGAAAATGGCCAAAACAGACTGTTATTTTAACAAAATTAGTTCATTTGCATATTCTGAAAAACTAAAATATAAAATTGTCCTTTATAGAATGTGCCTCTTTTTTCCACATCAGTACTAAAATCATTTGATTATAAATAAAATAAAATGTTATTGGTCACATACACATGGTTAGAAGATGTTATTGGTCACATACAAATGGTTAACAGATGTTATTGGTCACATACACATGGTTAGAATATGTTATTGGTCACATACACATGGTTAACAGATGTTATTGGTCACATACACATGGTTAACAGATGTTATTGGTCACATACACATGGTTAACAGATGTTATTGGTCACATACACATGGTTAGCAGATGTTATTGGTCACATACACATGGTTAGCAGATGTTATTGGTCACATACACATGGTTAACAGATGTTATTGGTCACATACACATGGTTAACAGATGTTATTGGTCACATACACATGGTTAACAGATGTTATTGGTCACATACACATGGTTAGAAGATGTTAATGGTGGCATTATTTAAAGTGGCATTGTTTAAAGTGACTAGTGATCCATTTATTAAAGTGTCCAGTGATTGGGTCTCAATGTAGGCAGCAGCCTCTCTGAGTTAGTGACTGCAGTTTAGTAGTCTGATGGCCTTGAGATAGAAACTGTTTTTCAGTCGCTCGGTCCCAGCTGTGATGCACCTGTACTGACCTCGCCTTCTGGATGATAGCGGTGTGAACAGGCAGTGGTTTGGGTGGTTGTGGTCCTTGATGATCTTTTTGGCCTTCCTGTGACATCGGGTGCTGTACAGTCGTGGCCAAAAGTTTTGAGAATGACACAAATATTAATTTTCACAAAGTCTGCTGCCTCAGTTTGTATGATGGCAATTTGCATATACTCCAGAATGTTATGAAGAGTGATCAGATTAATTGCAATAAATAGCAAAGTCCCTCTTTGCCATGCAAATGAACTGAATCCCCAAAAACATCTCCACTGCATTTCAGCCCTGCCACAAAAGGACCAGCTGACATCCTGTCAGTGATTCTCTCGTTAACACAGGTGTGAGTGTTGATGAGGACAAGGCTGGAGATCACTCTGTCATGCTGATTGAGTTCAAATAACAGACTGGAAGCTTCAAAAGAAGGGTGGTGCTTGGAATCATTGTTCTTCCTCTGGCAACCATGGTCACCTGCAAGGAAACACGTGCCGTCATCATTGCTTTGCACAAAAAGGGCTTCACAGGCAAGGATATTGCTGCCAGTAAGATTGCACCTAAATCAACCATTTATCGGATCATCAAGAACTTCAAGGAGAGCGGTTCAATTGTTGTGAAGAAGGCTTCAGGGCACCCAAGAAAATCTAGCAAGTGACAGGACAGTCTCCTAAAGTTGATTCAGCTGCGGGATTGGGGCACCACCAGTACAGAGCTTGCTCAGGAATGGCAGCAGGCAGGTGTGAGTGCATCTGCACGCATAGTGAGGCAAAGACTTTTGGAGGATGACAGTAAAGCATCCTGAGACCATTCATGTGTGGGGTTGCTTCTCAGCCAAGGGAGTGGGCTCACTCACAATTTTGCCTAAGAACACAGCCATGAATAAAGAATGGTACCAACACATCCTCCGAGAGCAACTTCTCCCAACCATCCAGGAACAGTTTGGTGACGAACAATGCCTTTTCCAGCATGATGGAGCACCTTGCCATAAGGCAAAAGTGATAACTAAGTGGTTTGGGGAACAAAACATCGATATTTTGGGTTCATGGCCAGGAAACTCCCCAGACCTTAATCCCATTGAGAACTTGTGGTCAATCCTCAAGAGGCGGGTGGACAAACAAAAAACCCACAAATTCTGACAAACTCCAAGCTTTGATTATGCAAGAATGGGCTGCCATCAGTCAGGATGTGGCCCAGCAGTTAATTGACAGCATGCCAGGGCGGATTGCAGAGGTCTTGAAAAAGAAGGGTTAACACTGCAAATATTGACTCTTTGCATCAACTTCATGTCATTGTCAATAAAAGCCTTTGACACTTATGAAATGCTTGTAATTATACTTCAGTATTCCATAGTAACATCTGATAAATATATCTAAAGACACTGAATAAGCAAACTTTGTGGAAATTAATATTTGTGTCATTCTCAAAACTTTTGGCCACGACTGTAGGTGTCATGGAGGGCAGGTGGTCTGCCAACGGTGATGGGTTGTGCGGACCGCACCACCCTCTGGAGAGCCTTGCAGTTGAGGGCGGTGCAGTTGCCGTACCAGGCTGTGATACAGCCCGACAGGATGCTCTTGATTGTGCATCTGTAAAAGTTTGTCAGGGTTTTGGGTGACAAGCCAAATTCTTTCAGCCTCCTGAGGTTGAAGATGCGCTGTTGCGCCTTCTTCACCACACTGTCTGTGTGGATGGACCATTTCAGTTTGTCTGTGATGTGTACGCCGAGGAACTTAAAATGTTCCACCTTCTCCACTGCTGTCCCGTCAATGTGGCTAGGGGGGATTCTCCTTCCTCTGTTTCCTGAAGTCCACGATCATCTCCTTTGTTTTGTTGACGTTGAGTGAGAGGTTGTTTTCCTGACACCACACTCTGAGTGCCCTCCCCTCTTCCCTGTAGGCTGTCTCGTCGTTGTTGGTAATCAAGCCCACTACTGTTGTGTCGTCTGCATTGATTGAGTTTGAGGCACGCATGGCCACGCAGTCGTTGGTGAACAGGGAGTACAGGAGGGGGCTGAGCACACACCCTTATGGGGCCCCAGTGTTGAGGATCAGCAAAGTGGAGATGTTGTTTCCTACCTTCACCACCTGGGGGCAGCCCGTTGAAAGTCCAGAACCCAATTGCACAGGGCGGGGTTGAGACCCAGGGCCTCCAGCTTGATGATGAGCTTGGAGGGTACTATGGTGTTGAATGCTGAGCTGTAGTCAATGAACAGCATTCTTACATAGGTATTCCTCTTGTCCAGATGGGTTAGGGCAGTGTGCAGTGTGATGGCGATTGCATCGTCTGTGGACCTGTTGGGGTCCACATAAAAACTGAAGTGGATCTAGGGTGTCAGGCAAGGTGGAGGTGATATGATCCTTGACTAGTCTCTCAAAGCACTTCATGATGACAGATGTGAGTGCTATGGGGCGATAGTCATTTAGTTCAGTTATCTTTTCCCTCTTGGGTACAGGAACAATGGTGGCCATCTTGAAGCATGTGGGGACAGCAGACTGGGATAGGGAAAGATTGAATATGTCCGTAAACACACCAGCCAGCTGGTCTGAGCAAGCTCTGAGGACGCGGCTAGGGATGCCGTCTGGGCCAGCAGTCTTGCGAGGGTTAACACGTTTAAATGTTTTACTCACATCGACAACGGAGAAGGAGATGGGGGGGGGGGGGGGGCGCAGTCCTTGTTAGCGGGCCGCGACGGTGTCACTGTATTATTCTCAAAGCGGGCAAAGAAGGTGTTTAGATTGTCTGGAAGCGTGATGTTGGTGACCGTGACGTGGCTGGTTTTGTTTTTGTAGTCCGTGATTTCCTGTAGACCCTGCCACATACAGTTGAAGTCGAAAGTTTACATACACTTAGGTTGGAGTCATTAAAACTCAAAACCACTCCACAAATTTCTTGTTAACAAACTATAGTTTTGGCAAGTCGGTTAGGACATCTACTGTGTGCATGACACAAGTAATTTTTACAACAATTGTTTACAGACATATTATTTCACTTATAATTCACTGTATCACAATTCCAGTGGGTCAGAAGTTTACATACACTAAGTTGACTGTGCCTTTAAACAGCTTGGAAAATTCCAGAAAATTATGTCATGGCTTTAGAAGCTTCTGAAAGGCTAATTGACATAATTTGAGTCAATTAGAGGTGTACCTGTGGATGTATTTCAAGGCCTACCTTCAAACTCAGTGCCTCTTTGCTTGACATCATGGGAAAATCAAAAGAAATCAGCCAAGACCTCAGAAAAAACATTGTAGACCTCCACAAGACTGGTTCATCCTTGGGAGCAATTTCCAAACGCCTGAAGGTACCACGTTCATCTGTACAAACAATAGTACGCATGTATAAACACCATGGGACCACGCAGCCGTCATACCGCTAAGGAAGGTGACGCGTTCTGTCTCCTAGAGATGAACGTACTTTGGTGCGAAAAGTGCAAATCAATCACAAAACAACAGCAAAGGATCTTATGAAGATGCTGGAGGAAACAGGTACAAAAGTATCTATATCCACAATAAAACGAGTCCTATATCGACATGACCTGAAAGACCGCTCAGCAAGGAAGAAGCCACTACTCAAAATAAAAAATGCCAGACTACGGTTTGCAACTGCACATGGGGACAAAGATCGTACTTTTTGTAGAAATTTCCTCTGGTCTGATGAAACAAAAATAGAACTGTTTGGCCATCGTTATGTTTGGAGGAAAATGGGGTAGGCTTGCAAGCCGAAGAACACCATCCCAACCGTGAAGCACGGGGGTGGCAGCATCATGCTGTGGGGGTGCTTTGCTGCAGGAGGGACTGGTGCACTTCACAAAATAGATGGCATCATGAGGCAGGAAAATTATGTGGATATATTGAAGCAACATCTCAAGACATCAGTCAGGAAGTTAAAGCTTGGTTGCAAATGGGTCTTCCAAATGGACAATGACCCTAAGCATGCTTCCAAAGTTGTGGCAAAATGGCTTAAGGACAACAAAGTCAAGGTATTGGAATGGCCATCACAAAGCCGTGACCTCAATCCTGTAGAAAACGTGTGGGCAGAACTGAAAAAGCGTGTGCGAGCAAGGAGGCCTACAAACCTGACTCAGTTACACCAGCTCTGTCAGGAGGAATGGGCCAAAATTCACCCAACTTATTGTGGGAAGCTTGTTGAAGGCTACCCGAAACGTTTGACCCAAGTTAAACAATTTAAAGGCAATGCTACCAAATACTAATTGAGTGTATGTAAACTTCTGACCCACTGGGAATGTGATAAAAGCTTTAATAAATCATTCTCTGTACTATTATTCTGACATTTCACATTCTTAAAATGAAGTGGAATTTTTACTCGGATTAAATGTCAGGAATTGTGAAAAACTGAGTTTAAATGTATTTGGCTAAGGTGTATGTAAACTTCAGACTTCAACTGTACATCTCGTGTCTTAGCCATTGAATTGCGACTCCACTTTGTCCCTGAACCGGCATTTCGCTTGTTTGATTGCCTTGCGGAGGGAATAACTACACTGTTTATATTCAGCCATATTCCCAGACCTCTTTCCCTGGTTAAATGCGGTGGTTCGCGCATTCAGTTTTGCGCGAATGCTGTCATCCATCCACGGTTTCTGGTTAGGGTAGGTTTTAATAGTCACAGTGGGTACAACATCTCCAATGCACTTCTTTATAAACTCACTCACCGAGTCAGCGTATAGATCGATGTTGTTATCTGAGGCTGACTGGAACACATCCCAGTCAGCGTGATCAAAACAATCTTGAAGCGTGGATTCCGATTGGTCAGACCAGCGTTGAATGGTTCTAGTCACTTGTAAATCCTGTTTGAGTTTCTGCCTATAAGACGGTAGGAGAAAGATGGCGTCGTGGTCGGATATGCCGAAGGGAGGGCGGGGCAGCGCTTTGTATGCATCGCGGAAGTTAAGAGTAGCAGTGATTGAGTGTATTACCCCTGCGCGTAGTACAATCAATATGCTGGAAGAATTTAGGTAGCCTTGTTCTCAAATTTGCTTTGTTAAAGTCCCCAGCTACAATAAATGCAGCCTCAGGATATATGGTTTCCAGTTTATATAGAGTCCAGTGAAGTTCCATGAGGGCCGTCTTGGTGTCTGTTTGAGGGGGAATGTACACAGCTGTGATGATAAATGACGATAATTCTCTTGGGAGGTAATATGGCCGGCATTGGATTGTAAGGAATTCTAGGTCGATTGTCCTTGGTGGTGGTCCAAACAGAGGAGCCGCTTCGGGAAAGTTGTATTTCTGGTCGTAATGTTAGTAAGTTGACTTCGCTCTTATATCCAATAGTTCTTCCCGGCTGTATGTAGTAAGACTTAAAATTTCCTGGGGTAACAATGTAAGAAATAATACATTAAAAAAACAAATAGTGCACAGTTTCCTAAGGACTCGAAGCGAAGGGCGGGGGTGATATAGTATAGTATCATTTAGTTTTTCAAAATGTCAAAATTCTGAAAATATTAATTAGGGTAATTTATGTTGTAAAAACGACTGCCATTTAAAGTGGCAGTACACCATCATTTAAAATATACTTAATTGTCTTGATAAAAATGCATTTAATTCACATCAAAAAGTGATTCTGAGAGACAACGACCAAAAATATGGCTTAGTTTTCTTTATCTAGAAGACAGCATTAGCATCACTGTTGGGAGTGGTAGGGGCTTTGGAAGCATGGTTTTAAATGCCAAAATCCTTTAAACAAATGGTAAAGCACCCAAAACACCTTAACAAGTTGCACATAAAGAATATTGGAGGATGTTATAGGAATTATGGAAATTGTAACATACTATTTTCAGTAGAATATGATTTTTTCCAAGATTACACACCAATAGAGCACTATGTGTACATTCCGAGGGCAGCTGTTCTACCAAGTATTTATACCACTGACAGACTTTATGAGCTGCTGGTTTCAGTACTACAGCTCTACCAAGTATTTATACCACTGACAGACTTTATGAGCTGCTGGTTTCAGTACTACAGCTCTACCAAGTATTTATACCACTGACAGACTTTATGAACAGCTGGTTTCAGTACTATAGCTCTACCAAGTATTTATACCACTGACAGACTTTATGAACAGCTGGTTTCAGTACTACAGCTCTACCAAGTATTTATATCACTGACAGACTTTATGAACAGCTGGTTTCAGTACTACAGCTCTACCAAGTATTTATATCACTGACAGACTTTATGAACAGCTGGTTTCAGTACTATAGCTCTACCAAGTATTTATATCACTGACAGACTTTATGAACAGCTGGTTTCAGTACTACAGCTCTACCAAGTATTTATACCACTGACAGACTTTATCTGGTTTCAGTACTACAGCTCTACCAAGTATTTATACCACTGACAGACTTTATGCACAGCTGGTTTCAGTACTACAGCTCTACCAAGTATTTATACCACTGACAGACTTTATGAACAGCTGGTTTCAGTACTACAGCTCTACCAAGTATTTATACCACTGACAGACTTTATCTGGTTTCAGTACTACAGCTCTACCAAGTATTTATACCACTGACAGACTTTATGAACAGCTGGTTTCAGTACTACAGCTCTACCAAGTATTTATACCACTGACAGACTTTATGAACAGCTGGTTTCAGTACTACAGCTCTACCTAATATTTATACCACTGACAGACTTTATGAACAGCTGGTTTCAGTACTACAGCTCTACCAAGTATTTATACCACTGACAGACTTTATCTGGTTTCAGTACTACAGCTCTACCAAGTATTTATACCACTGACAGACTTTATCTGGTTTCAGTACTACAGCTCTACCAAGTATTTATACCACTGACAGACTTTATCTGGTTTCAGTACTACAGCTCTACCAAGTATTTATACCACTGACAGACTTCATGAACAGCTGGTTTCAGTACTACAGCTCTACCAAGTATTTATACCACTGACAGACTTCATGAACAGCTGGTTTCAGTACTACAGCTCTACCAAGTATTTATACCACTGACAGACTTTATCTGGTTTCAGTACTACAGCTCTACCAAGTATTTATATCACTGACAGACGTTATCTGGTTTCAGTACTATAGCTCTACCAAGTATTTATATCACTGACAGACTTTATGAACAGCTGGTTTCAGTACTATAGCTCTACCAAGTATTTATATCACTGACAGACGTTATCTGGTTTCAGTACTATAGCTCTACCAAGTATTTATATCACTGACAGACTTTATCTGGTTTCAGTACTACAGCTCTACCAAGTATTTATATCACTGACAGACTTTATGAACAGCTGGTTTCAGTACTACAGCTCTACCAAGTATTTATATCACTGACAGACTTTATGAACAGCTGGTTTCAGTACTACAGCTCTACCAAGTATTTATACCACTGACAGACTTTATGAACAGCTGGTTTCAGTACTACAGCTCTACCAAGTATTTATATCACTGACAGACTTTATGAACAGCTGGTTTCAGTACTACAGCTCTACCAAGTATTTATATCACTGACAGACTTTATGAACAGCTGGTTTCAGTACTACAGCTCTACCAAGTATTTATACTACTGACAGACTTTATCTGGTTTCAGTACTATAGCTCTACCAAGTATTTATACCACTGACAGACTTTATGAACAGCTGGTTTCAGTACTACAGCTCTACCAAGTATTTATACCACTGACAGACTTTATGAACAGCTGGTTTCAGTACTACAGCTCTACCTAATATTTATACCACTGACAGACTTTATGAACAGCTGGTTTCAGTACTACAGCTCTACCAAGTATTTATACCACTGACAGACTTTATCTGGTTTCAGTACTACAGCTCTACCAAGTATTTATACCACTGACAGACTTTATGAGCTGCTGGTTTCAGTACTACAGCTCTACCAAGTATTTATACCACTGACAGACTTTATGAACAGCTGGTTTCAGTACTACAGAAACCAGCTTGTGACTCTACAAACTTGTTGGATGCATAATGTACTGTGTCATTTTGGAGTCACTTTTATCTCTGTTGGGCACAAAATAATCTGTGTTAGTAGAACAGGTTTGTGAACTCAGCCCCAGGACCAGCTGGATGAGGGGCCTCTTTTCTTTGCTCAGCTCTTGACATTACAGGGCTTGGTAATGATATGAAAGGAGGTCATTGTATTTTAAATGTTTCCAAAACTGAATTGCTAATTTTTGAGTTGTATTATTAGTGGATATTGTCCCAGTTCTGCCCTGCATGCAATGCATGTAGTTTTATCTCTCTCTCTCCCACCAGCCCCGCTCTCTCTATCCCTCTTCCCTCCCCCTCTCTCTATCTCTCTCTTTCTCTCCCCAACAGCCCCTCTCTCTGTCCCCCTCTCTCTGTCCCCCTCTCTCTATCTCTCTCTTTCTCTCCCCAACAGCCCCTCTCTCCCCACCAGCCCCTCTCTCCCCACCAGCCCCTCTCTCTGTCCCCCTTTCCTCCCCCTCTCTCTATCTCTCTCTTTCTCTCCCCACCAGCCCCTCTCTCCCCAACAGCCCCTCTAGCTGTCCCTCTTCCCTCCCCTATCTCTCTTTCTCTCCAACAGCCCCTCTCTCTGTCCCCCTTTCCCCCCTCTCTCTATCTCTCTCTTTCTCTCCCCACCAGCCCCTCTCTCTGTCCCCCTTTCCTCCCCCTCTCTCTATCTCTCTCCTCTCTCCCCACCAGCCCCTCTCTCCCCACCAGCCCCTCTCTCTGTCCCCCTTTCCTCCCGCTCTCTCAATCTCTCTCAATTCAATTCAATTTCAATTTAAGGAGCTTTATTGTCATGGGAAACACATGTTAACACTGCCAAAGCAAGTGAAATAGATAATAAAAAGTGAGAGAAAAAAACAATACGGGTGTCAAAAATAAACAACCCCCCTCTTCCCCCCCTCTCTCTCCCTCTTCATCTCTTTCATTAGCTTAGTTGTTTAGAGAATGCTAATCAGCTCTTTCAGTCTCCTGAAAGCTTCTCTGGACTAAGAAGGTATTTTCCTGTGTTTAGGCTGCTAAACACACCAGGGTTAGAGAGGGATAAAGAGAAGGGTAGGGGAGAGGAGGAGAGAGAAGGGGAGAGGAAGGGAGGAGGGGAGAGCAGTTAGAGAGGAGAGGGAGGGTGTGTCCTCCAGCTGTCCATTTCTCTAGGGATCAAGCAGGAAGTACTGTATATAGCCCTATTGCATCTTGGTCGATGGAGTTCTTCTGCACTGTACTCTACAGAGAATACAGCTTCATAAGGGTAGACTCCTGTCTTCTGGAATGATATGCACATTACAATTATTTATAATATACAGTATGTGTTGTGTATTGGGCTATTGGGAACTGGAGGTGTACCTGTAAATGTCTGGGTGATGGTGTTGGGCTATTGGGAACTGGTGATGTACTTGTAAATGTCTGGGTGATGGTGTTGGGCTATTGGGAACTGGAGGTGTACCTGTAAATGTCTGGGCGATGGTGTTGGGCTATTGGGAACTGGTGATGTACTTGTAAATGTCTGGGTGATGGTGTTGGGCTATTGGGAACTGGAGGTGTACTTGTAAATGTCTGGGTGATGGTGTTGGGCTATTGGGAACTGGAGGTGTACTTGTAAATGTCTGGGTGATGGTGTTGGGCTATTGGGAACTGGAGGTGTACTTGTAAATGTCTGGGTGATGGTGTTGGGCTATTGGGAACTGGAGGTGTACTTGTATATGTCTGGGTGATGGTGTTGGACTATTGGGAAATGGAGGTGTACTTGTAAATGTCTGGGTGATGGTGTTGGGCTATTGGGAACTGGTGATGTACTTGTAAATGTCTGGGTGATGGTGTTGGGCTATTGGGAACTGGTGATGTACTTGTAAATGTCTGGGTGATGGTGTTGGGCTATTGGGAACTGGGGGTGTACTTGTAAATGTCTGGGTGATGGTGTTGGGCTATTGGGAACTGGAGGTGTACTTGTAAATGTCTGGGTGATGGTGTAGGGCTATTGGGAACTGGAGGTGTACTTGTAAATGTCTGGGTGATGGTGTAGGGCTATTGGGAACTGGAGGTGTACTTGTAAATGTCTGGGTGATGGTGTTGGACTATTGGGAACTGGAGGTGTACCTGTAAATGTCTGGGTGATGGTGTAGGGCTATTGGGAACTGGAGGTGTACTTGTAAATGTCTGGGTGATGGTGTAGGGCTATTGGGAACTGGAGGTGTACTTGTAAATGTCTGGGTGATGGTGTAGGGCTATTGGGAACTGGAGGTGTACTTGTAAATGTCTGGGTGATGGTGTTGGACTATTGGGAACTGGAGGTGTACCTGTAAATGTCTGGGTGATGGTGTAGGGCTATTGGGAACTGGAGGTGTACTTGTAAATGTCTGGGTGATGGTGTAGGGCTATTGGGAACTGGAGGTGTACTTGTAAATGTCTGGGTGATGGTGTTGGGCTATTGGGAACTGGGGGTGTACCTGTAAATGTCTGGGTGATGGTGTAGGGCTATTGGGAACTGGAGGTGTACTTGTAAATGTCTGGGTGATGGTGTAGGGCTATTGGGAACTGGAGGTGTACTTGTAAATGTCTGGGTGATGGTGTTGGGCTATTGGGAACTGGTGATGTACTTGTAAATGTCTGGGTGATGGTGTTGGTTTGTTGGTGTGGAATGTACACGCCTGTGGGAAAGAATTTCCTCCTGTGAGGACAATCAACTCTATTCTATTTTTATTATATTCTATGTCCAGTTCCTCATGTAGAATCAAACGTTTATCCTATGGCAGAAACAGTTCCTCATGTAGAATCAGACGTTTATCCTATAGCAGAAACAGTTCCCCTACGCTGTAGCTATGTTATAATACCATTAGGCTGAACTGATTTAGGCCTATGCTTTGCTACGCTGCACTGATAATAGCCTAATAAACTATGTTGTAACACGGTTACATAGCCTACTGTTATATGCCTATGTTACAGGGGAGGGGACTGGTGTGGCCTCGGACTGGTAGCCCAACACATGGAGATAGTCAGAAAAGCCTAACTAATCGCCGTTATACAATTATACTGTATAGAATAGACAAGGCTGCACAATTTACAGAATAGGCCTATAAGCGCGTTTACGTCATTGACGTGGGAAAGGTTGGCGTCATATGTTTGCGGTTGCTGGTCCTATTTTCCCAGCCCGCTGCTGCGGCTCGCGCTGTGCTGCGTACCGAGGCAGGACAAAGACTGGCGACATCATCTACACATACAGGGATAACAGGAATACAATGATACTTTCTGTGTTTTCATAATCACTTCTATCGATGTTATATCTTCTAATCCCGTTACCAATCATAATAGATAAATAGCCTAGGCTATCTCTGTGCTGTTGAGCAATGAACGGTTATCCATCCAGCCGACCGCAGGCTAGACCAAACTCCTCTGGCGCTGAATGATCTCACTGAGGACAGGATGGGTACATGGTGATCCGTGATCGATAATGTAGCCTATGTGCTATCAGGTTGAGAGGGCTGATCACAACGTATCAGTTTAGCTCATCAGCATCAGTCCTTCGGTGAGAATAAGAGGAATCAAACCGCCGAATGCTCTGTGCATCCCTTACCTCTCATACGCTGCTCACTCGGTCATTACTCCATGATCGGCGAAATGTCACGGTTTACTCTGGTCACGTTTCCCTCAACGTTGCAGCTCGCACGAGAAGAAATAAATATAGAACCCTAGAAACCGCAGTAGCAGCAGCCCTTCCCGTTACCGGTTGTGCCTGGTGGAGGCAAGAGGGACACCCTCCGGTACTGATGCCATCGACGCGTCAATCCGATCCTTAAATCCGGAGGCGGATACAAAAAAAACGCGTCTGTTATGCAAAATAGAAGTTTTACCCTCAAAATCCGTTAACGCTCAAATAAGGGGCATCCGATACCTCTTCATTCAATATGCGTCCACTGTCACACAAAGCGTGATTTTCCTCTCTCGCTCTCTCTCGATTGCTCGCTCTCTCCTCCTTTCTCCTCCTCTCTCCTATTGGCCGTCCTCTCACGTGTACGTCGTGAACAACATTAGCCTGAGCAACAATTTGTGGAATCGGCGATTCGCCTTCAAAATAAAAGATCGTATTGAAACTGATGCAAACGGATGAAAATATTGGAATCCTGCCACAATTGCTCGAGAGCACGCAAAACAAGGTTAGAGTTTTGTTATATAAATACAAATAAATACAATAATTAGTCAATTTGACAAGAACAAAAACATGTGTTGAAATCGCATTGTGGATGTATAGACTTTAGGATTGCATTGTGGGCATAGTTATATTACAATGTACAGCCTTACCTATGGATCTGGGGTCCATGAAACGGTCTATGAGCCTACTCAGTGACACCCACAGAGCACACCTGTAAAGAGCTGTCATCGTCTTATTGCAGGACTTTAACTGTGCAAATCACCTTCCCAGGCAGTTTATTGTGCATATTGAACATTCATATTGTCATGTACAGCCTTTATGCACCTTTGTTTAGTCAGGGAGTCACCAGTGAAACCAGTGTGTCTTTTACAAGGGAGCCCTGCATGTACAATTTCATGAAATAGATTTAAAAAATAAAATATAAAACTACTAAAATACAGCACAACATACACGGCATAGACAGACATTAAAACACACAATATACACAAAACACAGTCACCTAAAACAAAACACATTCTTCATTATATAAAAAATCCTATGAAAAACAGCATCCAATGGGTTAAAAATAGAGGCAGCTCCACTTTGATAAACAGTTTCAGTGTAAATCAAGAACAGGTAGAAAGGTTGGCTGCACCATGAGCTTCCTGGTGACTAGAGAGAGGTCTGTTTCTGTAACAAAAAATAATAATAAAGCTCACTTTAAATCTTAGTTTCTTAACAAGCTCATTTGTATGTTTTTTTAAACGCAGGTACATAATGTGTTTTCTATACTTTTGTATATTTCTTAATAATAATGTTAGATTTTAGATGTGGGTTATTGAGCCAGAAATGAGGGGGGCAGCACACTTGAGCAGACCCGGCTCCAATTGGTCAGCCCCTGTGGATTTCTGGGTATCTACAGTATAGTAAGGAAGGACCTCTTTTTGACAGTTTCCCAGAATTTAGTCGGGTTCCTTTACAATCAGAATGAGTGGTTACATAATAATCAGATTTAGCCTTTTTGATCGTTCTTACACATTCCCAAGTTGCCTCAAAGCCTGTGTTCCTGGCCTTGACCCAGTCAATATTTCTCTTATTGAAAGACTTTGGATCATTCAGGAGTGGACCAGGCATTCCATTTACCTTTAACTCTCACTTTTTTTCCCTCTCACTCTAACTTTGAAGGGAGCGTGATTATCTACAATAGTATTAAAGACATTTAAAGAGCTCAAAGTTAAATCAGGTTCAGGGACAGATGAGATACAATCAGTCACTAAAATAAAGATCATGTGAAAAAGCCTGGTCACTGAAGTTTTAAAGTTCCTCTATGTGATGTCACAAGGCTTAGTGATGTCACAAGGCTTAGTGATGACACAAGGCTTAGTGATGACACAAGGCTTAGTGATGTCACAAGGCTTAGATTTATGCATTTTTCACATCTCTGACACAGACAACTGGGGAACGGTCACTTAAATCCGGTGGGAAAACCCCACTAGCAACATATTTATCTGGAGTATTTGTCAAAATAAGATCAATCATGGTAGATTTTGGCTGTGTACAGGCTCAGCTATCCGATGAGATACTAGGTTAAGCTCAGAGCAAATATCTTTCAGTGTATCTGACACTGGTGTCCTTCAATCAATATTTTAAAAAATCGGCCAGAATTAATAGATAGTTCAGATAGTTCAGGCAAGGGAATAAAACAAATATTGCTAGAACCTATTTCTTGAATTCTAAATATCAGACATTTGAAAGCTCTAGTTTTGACCTTCATAATACCTCTGATGGCAGTAACTTTACAAGCACTAATTATGGTCAATTTAGCCTAAGAATAGTATCTAGTTATGGCAAGGGGTGAAATAAGAAAAGCCAGTTATAATTGTAACGGTTTAGCAGATTATAAAAAAAGATCAGTCTTTACATGGCAAAAAGAAAAGGAATATAACATATACTGTTTACAGGAAACTCACTCTACATCCTTAGATGAAGTTGCGTGGAAAAAGGAATGGGGTGGTGAAATAATTTTCTGTCATGGACAAAGGAACTCAAAGGGTGTGATGATATTGATTAACAAAAAATTCGATGAATGAATGTGCAAATAATCAGGAATCATTCGCAAGGAGGGTGGATCCTTTTGAATATGAAAGTGGACGAAAAAGAGATTTCGCTCATTAATCTATATGGTCCAAATCAGGATGATCCACACTTCTTCGAAAACATTTATACCAATTTATTGAACTTACAGGCAACAAAGGATCTAATCATTATGGTAGGAGACTATAACACAGTGTTAAGTACCTCAATGGACCATAAAGGTAATCACTCTACAAACTATCATCACCGTGCCCTTAAGGAAATGACAAATATTATGGACACATTAGAAATAGTGGATATTTGGAGACTAAAAAACCCCGACCTAGTGAGATATACATGGAGGAGGTTTAATATCCCGACCTAGTGAGATATACATGGAGGAGGTTTAATACCCCGACCTAGTGAGATATACATGGAGGAGGTTTAATACCCCGACCTAGTGAGATATACATGGAGGAGGTTTAATACCCCGACCTAGTGAGATATACATGGAGGAGGTTTAATACCCCGACCTAGTGAGATATACATGGAGGAGGTTTAATACCCCGACCTAGTGAGATATACATGGAGGAGGTTTAATACCCCGACCTAGTGAGATATACATGGAGGAGGTTTAATACCCCGACCTAGTGAGATATACATGGAGGAGACTTAATCAAGCTAGTCGTCTTGACTACTTTCTTGTCTCTTCTCTCTTGCATCAAAGGTTATAAAAGTTTTAATAGGAGACAGAATGCGATCGGATAATCATCTAATTGGCCTTCACATAACTCTTATTGTTCACGTGTACGGAGATAATGGAAATTTAATCAAAGTTTACTGGAGGACAACCTCTTTTTAACTAAGACAAAATAATTTATATGTCACGAATCCCGCCGAAGATGGTGCCTCTTCCCGTTCGGGCGGCGCTCGGCGGTCGTCGTCGCCGGCCTACTAGCTGCCACCGATCCCCTTTTCTGTTTCATTTAGTTTTGTCTGATTTGTTGCACCTGTTTTGTGTTTAGGTTTATTGTGGGCTATTTAAACCCAGTTGGCCCGACGACTTTTGTGCGGGCTTGTTTTTCTGTTTGTGGTGTTTCGTTTATTCTTGTGGTGTCTGTTCCTATCCTGTTTAGTCCTGTTTGTTTGGACTGGGACTTTACGCGCCCTTGTGTGTGTGGCGTGACCGTCTCTCTGGTATATTGGATTATTAAAACCACGTCCGTTTTGAACTACCCTGCTCTCTGCGCCTGACTCCTTCACTCACCACTTATGGAAACCTGACATTATAACTGAATTTTTCCAGTATAATATAGGTTCAGAAAATCCCCTTATTGTTTGGGATACCTTTACATGTACCTTCAGAGGTCATTCACTTCAATATTCATCACTAATAAAAAAGCAGTTTCTGGCTAAAGAGACAAAACTAACAAGGGAAATCCATGAACTAATAGTACAGGTAGATGGCAATAAAAACAATACTACAGAGATACAAAATAAGAGGAAAAACAAAAAGAACTTGAGGAACTTATTCAAGAACAATCTAATGTAATCTATTACAAAAATAAAGCAAACTGGATGGAATATGGAGAAAAATGCACAAAATTCTTCCTGAATATCCAATACAGGAACGCTAACAAAAATAATTTGCAGAAACTCGTTACTGAAGACGGAGTCATCTATGATTATCCGAATGATATTTTAAAAGAGGAAGCTAATTATTTCAGGCAGATGTTCTCTTTTCCGTCTCATCCTCCCCACTGAATGAAGATTATGGTATGGAATTCTTTCCAAATAATATAAAAAATGGAAAATTAACAAATGTATCATTTGTGAAGATCAGTGTGAAGGCCAAATTACAGAGGAAGAACTTTTTGAGGCTATTAAATCCTTTCAGTCTGGAAAAACCCCAGGGCTTGATGGCATACCGGTAGAGGTATATCAAGTATTTTTTGATATGCTAAAAGCTCCTTTGTTAGATTGTTTTAACTACTCCTATAGAAATGGTAGTCTGTCAGGTACTCAGCAGGAAGGTCTGATTTCTCTATTATTAAAACAAGACCCAGATGGCAAATATAAAGACCCAGTCTATCTAAAAAACTGGAGGCCCCTTACACTTCAATGTTGTGATGCAAAAATACTAGCAAAATGCATAGCACTCAGAATTAAAAGGGTTTTACAAGGTATTGTTCATCCTGATCAGACAGGTTTTTTACATGGACGATACATTGGAGATATTATACGACAACTACTACAAATAATAGAACATCATGAAACATAAGAAGCCAGGAATGGTATTTATAGCGGATTTTGAAAAGGCATTTGATAAAGTAAGACTGGATTTTATTTATAAATCCCTGGATTTTTTCGATTTCAGTAATTTTCTTATAAAATGGGTAAAAATAATGTGTAGCAACCCCAGGTGTAAAATAGTAAATAACAGTTACTTCTCAGAGTTTTGAATTGTCAAGAGGAGTTAAACAAGGGTGTCCGCTGTCACCATATCTATTCGTTATGGCCATCGAAATGCTAGCTATTAAAATCAGATCCAATAACAACATTAGATCATTATAAATCCAAGGCTTAAAAACAAAGGTGTCCATGTATGCCGATGACTCAAGTTTTATATTAAGTCCACAAGCTAGATCCCTGCAATGTCTCATTAAAGATCTAGATAACTTTTCTGTACTCTCTGGACTAAAACCTAATTATTATAAGTGTACAATATTGCATATTGGATCCTTAAAAAATACAACTTTTACATTACCCTGCAGCTTACCTATAAAATGGGCTGATGGTGAAGTAGACATACTCGGTATTCATATCACAAAAGATATAAATAAGCTCTCCACAATGAATTTCAATAGAAAACTTGTAAAAATAGACAAGATCCTGCAACCATGGAGAGGTAAATACCTGTCTATTTATGGAAAAATTGCCCTGATTAACTCCTTGGTCATACCTCAGTTTACTCACTTACTTATGGTGCTGCCTACTCCTGATGATTCGTTTTTTCAAATCATATGAGCAAAAAATATTTTGCTTTATCTGGGACGCTAAACCATACAAAATAAAACGAGCATATCTATATAATGAATATGAATTGGGTGGGTTGAGATTATTAAATATAAAAGCACTGAACGTCTCTCTGAAAGCTTCACTCGTTCAAAAGTTTTATTTGAACCCTAAATGGTTCTCAAGTAGATTACTAAGAAAAGCTCATCCATTGTTTAAAAATGCCCTTTTTTCCTTTGTGCAGATTGCCATGTCTCATTTTTGATTAATTGAAAATGATACTTTTTTCAAAGTATCTCTCTTTTTCAAACAAGCATTGCAGAGCTGGCTACAATTTTGTCGTGTCTTTGCTATCGTTAAATTGAAGACGTATAGTTTTTATCATAGATTCCTGTAATTAGGGATTACGCGATCACTTGAGTAATAACGTAATTAATTAACTATGAATTCGAGGGCACCAGGGAAAGTTATTAGATTACAAAGTTATAATTTCCCAATATAACCTTTCAGATATGTTCATATCTGATCAATAGTCTTCTAATTAACTTTTTATGCCTGCAGGGGCAGTATTGAGTAGCTCTGGTAAAAGGTGCCCATTTCAAACGGCCTCGTACTCAATTCTTGCTCGTACAATATGCATATTATTATTACTATTGGATAGAAAACACTCTCTAGTTTCTAAAACCGTTTGAATTATATCTGTGAGTGAAACAGAACTCATTCTGCAGCAAACTTCCTGACAGGAAGTGGAAAGTCTGAAATTGAGGCTCTGTTCCAGGGGCTGCCTATTAAAGCCCTTGTTATTTATTAGTTTAGATGCACTTCATACGTCTTCCACTAGATGTCGACAAGGAGTGAGAGAAGAAATGGACTGTGTAACTTGATCTGGACTCGAATTACAGCTCATGGAATGACGTGTCCTCCATTTCCTGTTTTCAGGAAGGCGCGAAGAGGGACATGGATTTGCCTTTTGAAACGCTGTCGTTATAGGCGACTACTATCTCCGGCTTTGATTTTATTTGATACATGTGACCATATCATCGTAAAGTATGTTTTTTCAATATAGTTTAATCAGATTATTGAAATTTTTTAGGGAGTTTTGCCGTGTTCCGTTCTCTGACTTTGTTGACGATGGAGAGATCCGTGCCACTTGGCTAGTGTGCTTGCTAATTCAAGAGGGAAAATGGACGTTCTAAATCCAAACAACGATTGTTCTGGACAAAGGACCCCTTGTCCAACATTCTGATGGAAGATCAGCAAAAGTAAGAAACATTTTATGATGCTATTTCATATATCTGTCGTAGATGTGAACTAGTCGTCGGCGCCCAAGTTTTGGGTACTCTAGCTATACCGAAGCTGGATGTCGTAATGAAGTTATTTTTTAGAATTCTAACACGGCGATTTCATTAAGAACTAATGGATCTATCATTTCCTATACAACATGTATTTTTTAGTTATGTTTATGAATAGCTATTTGGTCAGAATATGTGTGTCAGAAAAAGTGTCAGAAAAATATCCGGACGTTGTGGGAAAAGTATCTAAGTTAGCACAATGTATAACCACTGATTTCAGCTCTAAATATGCACATTTTCGAACAAAACATAAGTGTATGTATAACCTGATGTTATAGGACTGTCATCTGATGAAGAATATCAAGGTTAGTCAAAAATTATATATCTTTTACTGGTTTGTTACGATCGCTAACTTTTACTGCTGGGAAATGGCTTGTGTTTCTGGCTATTGTGGTAAGCTAATATAACGCTATATTGTGTTTTCGCTGTAAAACACTTAATAAATCGGAAATATTGGCTGGAATCACAAGATGCCTGTCTTTCATTTGCTGTACACTATGTATTTTTCAGAAATGTTTTATGATGAGTAATTAGGTATTTGACGTTGGTGTCTGTAATTATTCTGTCTGCTTTCGGTGCAATTTCTGATTGTAGCTGCAATGTAAACTATGATTTATACCTGAAATATGCACATTTTTCGAACAAAACATAGATTTATTGTATAACATGTTATAAGACTGTCATCTGATGAAGTTGTTTCTTGGTTAGTTTGGTTGGTTCTTGGTTAGTTAGGTTGGCTTTGTGCATGCTACCTGTGCTGTGAAAAATGTCTGTCCTTTTTTGTATTTGGTGGTGAGCTAACATAAATATACGTGCTGTTTTCGCTGTAAAACATTTTAAAAATCGGACATGTTGGCTGGATTCACAAGATGTGTACCTTTCATTTGCTGTATTGGACTTGTTAATGTGTGAAAGTTAAATATTTAAAAAAAATATCTTTTGAATTTCGCGCCCTGCACTTGAGCTGGCTGTTGTCATATTGTGGGCGGCCTCGGGCTTGCAGCCATAAGAAGTTAATGATTTATTTACTCTACCTCACGTTAGTCTCATTCCAAACGTCGTAAATTGTTGATTATCTGCACGAACCCAGTCTTCACTATGAGTCATCCATACATCAATTGTCTTAAATCATTTATTTATTACTAACTAATTAATTCACAGAAATGCATAAACAAACAAACAAACAAGCTTAAAATAGTTACATGAAATGATGGGAGCAATATGCCCTAGTGGGCTGAACCGGCATGGCGGCTGTTAGACAAAGGGAAAATGGCGTTCGACTAAGAATTCACTACAGAGTCCATAATTATAACAATTGACATGCTAATCCTTACACATGAACGCTCACTCATTCGGGAACAATTGCAATCAATATATATACACTGCTCAAAAAAATAAAGGGAACACTTAAACAACACAATGTAACTCCAAGTCAATCACACTTCTGTGAAATCAAACTGTCCACTTAGGAAGCAACACTGATTGACAATAAATTTCACATGCTGTTGTGCAAATGGAATAGACAAAAGGTGGAAATTATAGGCAATTAGCAAGACACCCCCAAAAAAGGAGTGATTCTGCAGGTGGGGACCACAGACCACTTCTCAGTTCCTATGCTTCCTGGCTGATGTTTTGGTCACTTTTGAATGCTGGCGGTGCTCTCACTCTAGTGGTAGCATGAGACGGAGTCTACAACCCACACAAGTGGCTCAGGTAGAGCAGTTCATCCAGGATGGCACATCAATGCGAGCTGTGGCAAAAAGGTTTGCTGTGTCTGTCAGCGTAGTGTCCATAGCATGGAGGCGCTACCAGGAGACAGGCCAGTACATCAGGAGACGTGGAGGAGGCCGTAGGAGGGCAACAACCCAGCAGCAGGACCGCTACCTCCGCCTTTGTGCAAGGAGGTGCACTGCCAGCGCCCTGCAAAATGACCTCCAGCAGGCCACAAATGTGCATGTGTCTGCTCAAACGGTCAGAAACAGACTCCATGAGGGTGGTATGAGGGCCCGACGTCCACAGGTGGGGGTTGTGCTTACAGCCCAACACCGTGCAGGACGTTTGGCATTTGCCAGAGAACACCAAGATTGGCAAATTCGTCACTGGCACCCTGTGCTCTTCACAGATGAAAGCAGGTTCACACTGAGCACATGAGCACATGTGACAGACGTGACAGAGTCTGGAGACGCCGTGGAGAACGTTCTGCTGCCTGCAACATCCTCCAGCATGACCGGTTTGGCGATGGGTCAGTCATGGTGTGGGGTGGCATTTCTTTGTGGGGCCGCACAGCCCTCCATGTGCTCGCCAGAGGTAGCCTAACTGCCAATAGGTACCGAGATGAGATCCTCAGACCCCTTGTGAGACCATATGCTGACACATGCACATTTGTGGCCTGCTGGAGGTCATTTTGCAGGGCTCTGGCAGTGCACCTCCTTGCACAAAGGCGGAGGTAGCGGTCCTGCTGCTGGGTTGTTGCCCTCCTACGGCTCCTCCACGTCTCCTGATGTACTGGCCTGTCTCCTGGTAGCGCCTCCATGCTCTGGACACTACGCTGACAGACACAGCAAACCTTTTTGCCACAGCTCGCATTGATGTGCCATCCTGGATGAACTGCTCTACCTGAGCCACTTGTGTGGGTTGTAGACTCCGTCTCATGCTACCACTAGAGTGAGAGCACCGCCAGCATTCAAAAGTGACCAAAACATCAGCCAGGAAGCATAGGAACTGAGAAGTGGTCTGTGGTCACCACCTGCAGAATCACTCCTTTTTGGGGGGTGTCTTACTAATTGCCTATAATTTCCACCTTTTGTCTATTCCATTTGCACAACAGCATGTGAAATTTATTGTCAATCAGTGTTGCTTCCTAAGTGGACAGTTTGATTTCACAGAAGTGTGATTGACTTGGAGTTACATTGTGTTGTTTAAGTGTTCCCTTTATTTTTTTGAGCAGTGTATATTTACGCTCGGTGTGTTGTCTTGATCGTTGGAGAGAAGTTCGTTTTGTTGGAGTTCCTTCTGTCGTAGTTATTGTGGAGAGTTCAGAGTGACATTCGTTATAGAATGGATGTTTCGGCGGTTGTCTTTCTTCGCGTCCAATGATACCGAATTCCTAGCTGCAGACTAGTAGTCAATATCAAAACGTGTTGTGGAGAGTTCAGAGTGACATTCGTTATAGAATGGATGTTTCGGCAGTTGTCTTTCTTCGCGTCCAATGATACCGAATTCCTAGCTGCAGACTAGTAGTCAATATCAAAACGTGTTATTATTAGTATAAGAGTTTTAACCACGTGGTATGGTTAAAGATTCAGCAATGTTACATTAACCTTCGTTCTCCCCATTGAGGATAAACATGGTCTGAATGGTAATTTCTTAGAGTTGGCTTTTATTCAGATAGCAGAGAGGGGTGGTCCCATGGTCTCTGACCCAACTGGCTCAGGGCGGTCCTTGGATTTAGTTCAAATACAACAGGGATTTGTATTTTCCTTCATTAAACAGTTCAAAATCATATTACACAATTATACAAACAGTATCATGCTCACTCATTCATTTTATACAACAAACAGGTGTAAACCTCATATCTGAGGTTATTATATAAACAGCGGTATGGTAATGTGGTCCCACAGTCTCTCCTGAGTTTCCCACATGGGGACAAATGGACATGTTAATAGCTAGGATCTTCACCGATCTTTCCTACTTTTGCAGGAACATGAAATATGTTCGTACCTCAAGTTCTGTGAGGTGGAAGAGAATTCCTTTGTCCTGAAAGTTTACCCTCTGTCTATAATACTGTTGGCCATGAGGAGATTCTCAGGAATTTACGACATCTCTCTGTGATCACCGCAGGGGTTGTGGTAGGAAAGGGAGAGGCAGGGAGAGGGGGATGGGGTTTGCACTACCCAAGCAGGCGACGTCATGACAATTTCATCCCCCTGAAAATATAGAACAAATATTATGGCTGAACTCAAATGTGCTGTTTGATAAAATACCTGTATTTACGGGAAAGATGTTTGAAAGGGGTATTTTGTTCTTAAATAATATTGTAAATTGGAATGGAAGAGTTATGTCCTTCATGGAGTTATCAGAATTGTACGGAAAGGTCTGCTCAATCCAAGAGTACAACCAATTGATTACAGCATTGCCCCGAAAATGGAGGAGGCGGGTGGCAGCGGGAGGAGGTAGGGAACTGGTCTGTCTGCCCAATATAAAGGATCAAACTGGAGGAGGAAGGGAACTGGTCTGTCTGCCCAATATAAAGGATCAAACTGGAGGAGGTAGGGAACTGGTCTGTCTGCCCAATATAAAGGATCAAACTGGAGGAGGAAGGGAACTGGTCTGTCTGCCCAATATAAAGGATCAAACTGGAGGAGGTAGGGAACTGGTCTGTCTGCCCAATATAAAGGATCAAACTGGAGGAGGTAGGGAACTGGTCTGTCTGCCCAATATAAAGGATCAAACTGGAGGAGGTAGGGAACTGGTCTGTCTGCCCAATATAAAGGATCAAACTGGAGGAGGTAGGGAACTGGTCTGTCTGCCCAATATAAAGGATCAAAACTGGCGGAGGATTTTTTTTTGCATAAATAGGAAAGTATACCAGTTTCATTTGAGGACCAGGATGTTGACAACTGGGCCATACAGATTTCAAAATAGTTGTGAAGAGATTTTTGATGTACCGATTCCCTTGTACAGGGTGTATGAGTTGATATATAAAACAACGCAAGATTTACGACTTCGTGCTTTTAGGCTAAAAGTTTTATATAGAATTCTTGCCACCAACAAAATGTTGAATATTTGGGGCATAAAATCAACGAAGCTCTGCAGATTTTGTTCTGAGGATACAGAATCAATAGACCATTTATTTTGGTATTGCCCTCAGGTAGCCTGTTTCTGGTCTCAGGTTCAGGAATTTCTGAAAATGCATACCATTGATCTAAAATTGACCCTAGAAATAGTACTGTTAGGAGATCTGGAGAGTCAATTACTAATATACTAATACTCTTAGTAAAAGTATTTAACTTCAACTCGCAATCTGTGGATTCTATTCGATTAGATAGATTGAAATTGTACATTAAACATCACAGCATAGTTGAAAGATATGTGTTGCGTAGAAACCCGAAGTGGGTGGCCAGCAGAGATAGATGGGATGGGCTGAGGGAAGCTGAGGGTTGAGATGTGGAATTGGAGACAAGTGGGAGTGGAGTTGCTGTGTGAAAGATAGAATGATGATCAAAGATAGAAGTAAAAAAGTGGGGGAAAAAGTCTAAATAAAACATAATAGAAAGTACATTTGAATGACACTAGGTGGCAGTGTTTTTACAACTAATGCTGGTTTGCCTGAGGCTGATGCCGTGCAGGTGTTTGTACACATGCATATACACACACTCTCATTCAAATAAACACATACAAGAACACACACATACATGGAATAGTGCCAGACATGCACACAGACATATACAGTTGGCATTGCTGTTATGATTTTAGTTGTTCTTGATGTCCTTGGTTTTAAATGTATTATTATTATTATTTATTTATTTCATTGTTGTTTGCTGTTTTCTGTCTTTTCCTTTTTCTCTTTAGTTCTCTTGGTTGTTGGTGCATTGGGGGGTTCTTGAGGGTGGGGATTGGAATTAATCGTATTTTTTATTTGATTTTTATTCCTGGGGGGGGACTGTGGGAGGGGTCTCGATTGGTTGAGGGACAGCTATTGGGGAACTGTGGGGGGATCGTGGAGGGTTCGGGTTCACGTTTTTTGGCCTGGTGGTAGATCGGTCAACATGCCCTTGAGCAGGGCATTGACCCTGGATGCTTCTGTGTGTCTCTCTGAATGGGAATCTGTTGGATGACTGGTATGATGTGGTTTTTGAGCGGCTTCACTGCAAGTATATTGTATGTTTTGAATATTCAATAAATAATAAAAAATAAAATAATAATAAAATAAATAAATAGTTTAGATGTAGCATACTTAGAAAGCGATTCAGATCATTTGTTAAGAGCACATGAGGGAGCAGAGGGAGGGTGATACAGTCCTACTGGTGTCATCTGGTTATTATGACCCAAGAACCACATTAACAATGAGACAGTCTAACTGCTGGGGGACTGAGGTAGCGTGAGATACAGAAACATTTCAATGGTCCTTTGTAACTATGACAACAACCCCACCTCTGACAATTCTGTCTGACCTGTAAGCATTATAACCGGACAGAGACACATCAGAGTCCAGCACAGAATGACTCAACCAAGTTTCAGAAACTACCGAATGTCCACGTTGGATTAAGGAGCCAGAATTTCAATCAGATCCATGTTTGAAATCAAACTTCTGGTATTTAGATTAAACTTCTACTTCATCACAATCCCGGATCCGGGAGCACCCCCATCAGTAAAAAAGCTGACTAGCATAGCCTAGCATAGCGTCACAAGTAAATACTAGCATCTAAATATCATTAAATCACAAGTCCAAGACACCAGATGAAAGATGAAAGATACACATCTTGTGAATCCAGCCATCATTTCTGATTTTTAAAATGTTTTACAGGGAAGACACAATATGTAAATCTATTAGCTAACCACGATAGCAAAAGACACAACTTTTTTTACTCCACCATTTTTTTCCTGCATAGGTAGCTATCACAATTTCGACCAAATAAAGATATAAATAGCCACTAACCAAGAAACAACTTCATCAGATGACAGTCTGATAACATATTTATTGTATAGCATATGTTTTGTTAGAAAAATGTGCATATTTCAGGTATAAATCATAGTTTACCATTGCAGCCACCATCACAACTCTCACCAAAGCAACTAGAATAACTACAGAGACCATTGTGTATTACCTAAATACGCATCATAAAACATTTCTGAAAAATACACAGCGTACAGCAAATGAAAGACAAAGATCTTGTGAATCCAGCCAATATTTCAGATTTTTTAAGTGTTTTACAGCGAAAACACAATATAGCATTATATTAGCTTACTACAATAGCCAACCACACAACAGCATTGATTCAGGCCAACAATAGCGATAACGAATAAACCAGCAAAGGATATAAATTTTTTCACTAACCTTCTCAAACTTCTTCAGATGACAGTCCTATAACATCATATTACACAATACATATAGAGTTTGTTCGAAAATGTGCATATTTAGCGGCACAAATCGTGGTTATACAATGAGAAAAGTAGCCAAGCTGCCAACAATATGTCGGGAGAAATCTTGGGAGAGGCACCTAATCTAATCAGTAACTAATCCTAAACTTGACTAAAAAATACAGGTTGGACAGCAAATGAAAGATACATTAGTTCTTAATGCAATCGCTGTGTTAGATTTTTAAAATTAACGTTACTACGACATACAGCGTGCGTTAAAGCGAGACCGCACCGAAATTAATGGCGGAATATGAGTTTAACATTTTTCAACAGAACAACGAATTAACTTCATAAATAGTTCTTACTTTTTGATGTGCTTCCATCAGAATCTTGGGCAAGTTGTCCTTTGTCCAAAAGAATCGTTGCTCGGTTGTAGAATGTAGTCTTCAACGTTGGAATTAGCAGTAAACATTAGCCATGTGGCAAAGACGTTTCCAACTCACTATAACGCAGCACTAATAAATATCTGAAAATCGCAATATACTGATATAAACTGATATAACTCGGTTTAAAATAACAACATTATGATGTCTTTAACACCTATATCGAATAAAAACAGAGCCGGATATATCTAAGGGCTATAACGGGAGCTTTCTAGAACGACATCCAGAGGTCCTTTTTGCGTCATGGCGAAGAGAAGAAAGGAAGGACCCCACGTTGCCAGCCCATTTATAAGCTCTCAGATCTGCCCAGCAACTCCAGTTCAATTCTCACTATTCGCTGACATCCAGGGGAAGGCGTATGCAGTGCATCTCAACCAATAGAAGACAGGCAAATTAATAAACCGACCTCAGAACAGCCAGCAGAATTCAGCATTCTCACATCCTCATAGGAAAATTGCTCCAACTCGAGTTCTGTATAATTCAAACGGTTTTAGAAACTAGAGAGTGTTTTCTATCCAATAGTAATAATAATATGCATATTGTACGAGCAAGAATTGAGTACGAGGCAGTTTAATTTGGGAACGAAATTATTACAAAGTGCAAACAGCACCCCCTATTGAGAAAAGGTTATTAACTAATCCAAGACCGCAGATGGAGTCTCTAATACAAGCCTGCTATGATCAGTAGGTAACTCCAGACCGCAGATGGAGTCTCTAATACAAACCTGCTATGATCAATAGGTAACCCCAGACAGCGGATGGAGTGTCTAATACAAACCTGCTATGATCAGTAGGTAACCCCAGATGGAGTCTCTAATACAAGCCTGTTATGATCAGTAGGTAACCCCAGATGGAGTCTCTAATACAAGCCTGCTATGATCAGTAGGTAACCCCAGATGGAGTCTCTAATACAAGCCTGCTATGATCAGTAGGTAACCCCAGATGGAGTCTCTAATACAAGCCTGCTATGATCAGTAGGTAACCACATATTTGAACATATTGGTTCAAGATTGAACTGTACCGTTGGCCGATGCCTTGAGTGACGACTTGGGTTAAAACAAGAGTCAATGAGGGTTACCTGGTGCAGCCTTGCAGTGTGATGACAAAACAAGATGTGATATTTCGGCCTAAAGGCCGAGACAATAAGAAGACGCATTGGCAGAATAAATTCAACCATACATTTGTTTCATCACCAAACCGGAGAGCGACATCTGTCCGGTGAAGTCCACAAAGCATATTGCATGTAACAAACTGTTACATGACCGACAGACCAGTCCCATTTAAAGAGGAGAGGAATGTACAATACGGCAAACCTAGCAAACAAGGCATTTGTGGTTAGGACATTCGTGGTTAAGACATTCGCGGTAAGGACATTTGCGGTTAGGACTTTACTGTTAAATGTTTACTTTCAAGTCCTTTCCCAACAATGCAGAGTTATAAAGTAAGATGAGCCAATAAGAGACAAGACGTGTGTTCACAGTGAGCCGAGGTCAAAGGTTACAGAGTATATCTATAGAGTAGATATGTCTTCTAGAGTAGATCTATCTTCCAGAGTAGATCTATAGTAGATCTATCTTCCAGAGTAGATCCTATAGAGTAGATCTATAGAGTAGATCTATCTTCCAGAGTAGATCTATAGTAGATCTATCTTCCAGAGTAGATCTAAAGAGTAGATCTATCTTCCAGAGTAGATCTATAGTAGATCTATCTTCCAGAGTAGATCCTATAGAGTAGATCCTATAGAGTAGATCTATCTTCCAGAGTAGATCCTATAGAGTATATAGAGCCTGGTTAAGTGTTCCTCATTCAGAACTAGAGCCTGGTTAAGTGTTCCTCATTCAGAGCCTGGTTTAGTGTTCCTCATTCAGAACTAGAGCCTGGTTTAGTGTTCCTCATTCAGGACTAGAGCCTGGTTAAGTGTTCCTCATTCAGAACATGAGCCTGGTTAAGTGTTTCTCATTCAGGACTATAGCCTGGTTAAGTGTTCCTCATTCAGAACTAGAGCCTGGTTAAGTGTTTCTCATACAGAACTAGAGCCTGGTTAAGTGTTCCTCATTCAGAACATGAGCCTGGTTAAGTGTTTCTCATTCAGGACTAGAGCCTGGTTAAGTGTTCCTCATTCAGAACCAGAGCCTGGTTAAGTGTTCCTCATTCAGAACTAGAGCCTGGTTAAGTGTTCCTCATTCAGAACTAGAGCCTGGTTAAGTGTTCCTCATTCAGAACTAGAGCCTGGTTAAGTGTTCCTCATTCAGAACTAGAGCCTGGTTTAGTGTTCCTCATTCAGAACTAGAGCCTGGTTAAGTGTTCCTCATTCAGGACTAGAGCCTGGTTAAGTGTTCCTCATTCAGAACTAGAGCCTGGTTAAGTGTTCCTCATTCAGAACTAGAGCCTGGTTAAGTGTTCCTCATTCAGAACTAGAGCCTGGTTAAGTGTTCCTCATTCAGAACTAGAGCCTGGTTTAGTGTTCCTCATTCAGAACTAGAGCCTGGTTAAGTGTTCCTCATTCAGAACTAGAGCCTGGTTTAGTGTTCCTCATTCAGAACTAGAGCCTGGTTAAGTGTTCCTCATTCAGGACTAGAGCCTGGTTAAGTGTTCCTCATTCAGAACTAGAGCCTGGTTAAGTGTTCCTCATTCAGAACTAGAGCCTGGTTAAGTGTTCCTCATTCAGAACTAGAGCCTGTTTAAGTGTTCCTCATTCAGAACTAGAGCCTGGTTAAGTGTTCCTCATTCAGAACTAGAGCCTGGTTAAGTGTTCCTCATTCAGAGCCTGGTTTAGTGTTCCTCATTCAGAGCCTGGTTTAGTGTTCCTCATTCAGAACTAGAGCCTGGTTAAGTTTTCCTCATTCAGAACTAGAGCCTGTTTAAGTGTTCCTCATTCAGAACTAGAGCCTGGTTAAGTGTTCCTCATTCAGAACTAGAGCCTGGTTAAGTGTTCCTCATTCAGAACTAGAGCCTGGTTAAGTGTTCCTCATTCAGAACTAGAGGCTGGTTAAGTGTTCCTCATTCAGAACTAGAGGCTGGTTAAGTGTTCCTTATTCAGAACTAGAGCCTGGTTAAGTGTTCCTCATTCAGAGCCTGGTTTAGTGTTCCTCATTCAGAACTAGAGCCTGGTTTAGTGTTCCTTATTCAGGACTAGAGCCTGGTTTAGTGTTCCTCATTCAGAACTAGAGCCTGGTTAAGTGTTCCTCATTCAGAGCCTGGTTAAGTGTTCCTCATTCAGAACTAGAGCCTGGTTTAGTGTTCCTCATTCAGAACTAGAGCCTGTTTAAGTGTTCCTCATTCAGAGCCTGGTTTAGTGTTCCTCATTCAGAGCCTGGTTAAGTGTTCCTCATTCAGAACTAGAGCCTGGTTAAGTGTTCCTCATTCAGAACTAGAGCCTGGTTAAGTGTTCCTCATTCAGAACTAGAGCCTGGTTAAGTGTTCCTCATTCAGAACCAGAGCCTGGTTAAGTGTTCCTCATTCAGAACCAGAGCCTAGTTAAGTGTTCCTCATTCAGAACTAGAGCCTGGTTTAGTGTTCCTCATTCAGAACTAGAGCCTGGTTTAGTGTTCCTTATTCAGAACTAGAGCCTGGTTAAGTGTTCCTCATTCAGAGCCTGGTTTAGTGTTCCTCATTCAGAACTAGAGCCTGGTTTAGTGTTCCTTATTCAGA
>NW_024060564.1:0-115000 GCF_016432855.1 Salvelinus namaycush | reverse complement strand
AGCGCTACTCGTTGACCCATTCTGTCCTAACAAAGCTGGGTGGGATGGTTCAGGCGATGAAGCTGGCCAAAGCTGGGTGGGATGGTTCGGGCGATGAAGCTGGCCAAAGCTGGGTGGGATGGTTCGGGCGATGAAGCTGGCCCTGGTAGCCGGCTAGTAACAGTGACTAAGTTCAGGGAAAGGTATTGGGAGGAGGCCGACTAGTGGTGACTGTTTAACAGTCTGATGGCCTGGAGATAGAAGCTGTTTTTCAGTCTTTTGGTTACAGCTTTGATACACCTGTACTGTCTCTACCTTCTAGATGGTAACGGGTTGAACAGGTCGTGACTCGGGTGGCTGAGGTCCTAGATGATCTTCTAGATGGTAGCGGGATGAACAGGCCGTGACTCGGGTGGCTGAGGTCCTTGATGATCTTCTAGATGGTAGCGGGGTGAACAGGTCGTGACTCGGGTGGCTGAGGTCCTTGATGATCTTCTAGATGGTAGCGGGGTGAACAGGTCGTGACTCGGGTGGCTGAGGTCCTTGATGATCTTCTAGATGGTAGCGGGGTGAACAGGTCGTGACTCGGGTGGCTGAGGTCCTTGATGATCTTCTAGATGGTAGCGGGATGAACAGGCCGTGACTCGGGTGGCTGAGGTCCTTGATGATCTTCTAGATGGTAGCGGGGTGATCAGGCCGTGACTCGGGTGGCTGAGGTCCTTGATGATCTTCTAGATGGTAGCGGGGTTGAACAGGCCGTGACTCGGGTGGCTGAGGTCCTTGATGTTCTTCTAGATGGTAGCGGGGTGAACAGGCCGTGACTCGGGTGGCTGAGGTCCTTGATGATCTTCTAGATGGTAGCGGGTTGAACAGGCCGCGACTCCGGTGGCTGAGGTCCTTGATGATCTTCTAGATGGTAGCGGGGTGAACAGGCTGTGACTCGGGTGGCTGAGGTCCTTGATGATCTTCTAGATGGTAGCGGGTTGAACAGGCCGTGACTCGGGTGGCTGAGGTCCTTGATGATCTTCTAGATGGTAGCGGGGTGAACAGGCCGTGACTCGGGTGGCTGAGGTCCTTGATGATCTTCTACATGGTAGCGGGGTGAACAGGCCGTGACTCGGGTGGCTGAGGTCCTTGATGATCTTCTACATGGTAGCGGGTTGAACAGGCCGTGACTCGGGTGGCTGAGGTCCTTGATGATCTTCTAGATGGTAGCGGGTTGAACAGGCCGTGACTCGGGTGGCTGAGGTCCTTGATGATCTTCTAGATGGTAGCGGGTTAAACAGGCCGTGACTCGGGTGGCTGAGGTCCTTGATGATCTTCTAGATGGTAGCGGGTTGAACAGGCCGTGACTCGGGTGGCTGAGGTCCTTGATGATCTTCTAGATGGTAGCGGGGTGAACAGGCCGTGACTCGGGTGGCTGAGGTCCTTGATGATCTTCTACATGGTAGCGGGGTGAACAGGCCGTGACTCGGGTGGCTGAGGTCCTTGATGATCTTCTAGATGGTAGCGGGTTGAACAGGCCGTGACTCGGGTGGCTGAGGTCCTTGATGATCTTCTGGATGGTAGCGGGGTGAACAGGCCGTGACTCGGGTGGCTGAGGTCCTTGATGATCTTCTGGATGGTAGCGGGGTGAACAGGCCGTGACTCGGGTGGCTGAGGTCCTTGATGATCTTCTAGATGGTAGCGGGGTGAACAGGCCGTGACTCGGGTGGCTGAGGTCCTTGATGATCTTCTAGATGGTAGCGGGGTGAACAGGCCGTGACTCGGATGGCTGAGGTCCTTGATGATCTTCTAGATGGTAGCGGGGTGAACAGGCTGTGACTCGGGTGGCTGAGGTCCTTGATGATCTTCTAGATGGTAGCGGGGTGAACAGGCTGTGACTCGGGTGGCTGAGGTCCTTGATGATCTTCTAGATGGTAGCGGGTTGAACAGGCCGTGACTCGGGTGGCTGAGGTCCTTGATGATCTTCTAGATGGTAGCGGGGTGAACAGGCCGTGACTCGGGTGGCTGAGGTCCTTGATGATCTTCTACATGGTAGCGGGGTGAACAGGCCGTGACCCGGGTGGCTGAGGTCCTTGATGATCTTCTAGATGGTAGCGGGTTGAACAGGCCGTGACTCGGGTGGCTGAGGTCCTTGATGATCTTCTAGATGGTAGCGGGGTGAACAGGCCGTGACTCGGGTGGCTGAGGTCCTTGATGATCTTCTAGATGGTAGCGGGTTGAACAGGCCGTGACTCGGGTGGCTGAGGTCCTTGATGATCTTCTGGATGGTAGCGGGGTGAACAGGCCGTGACTCGGGTGGCTGAGGTCCTTGATGATCTTCTAGATGGTAGCGGGGTGAACAGGCCGTGGCTCGGGTGGCTGAGGTCCTTGATGATCTTCTAGATGGTAGCGGGTTGAACAGGCCGTGACTCGGGTGGCTGAGGTCCTTGATGATCTTCTAGATGGTAGCGGGGTGAACAGGCCGTGACTCGGGTTGCTGAGGTCCTTGATGATCTTCTTGGCCTTTCTGTAACACCGCATGCTGTAAATGACCTGGAGGGCAGACAGTCTCCCGTTGGGCTGACCATACCACCCTCTGGTAACAGACAGTGCAATTGGGAAAGGGAGATACCTGACAGGTCCTTCAGACCTGTCAGTCACCTATCTTAATTCCAGCCAATCAGGGCGGCTGGACACAATTCAGAGCATGTTCATCAAGGTGACTGGATATGCGGTTTCCAGTTTGCACAAAGTCCAGTGTAGTTCCTTGAGAGCCGGTGCAGTGTTGTTCTTGGGGGGAAATATACACAGCCGTGACAATGACCAAAAACAATTATCTCGGGAGGTAATGCAGTCAGCATTTGATGGTGAGGTATTCTAGATTGGGAGAATAAAAGGACTTGAGTTCCTGTACGTTACCATGATCACACCAGGAGTAGTTAATCATGAAACACACCTCCACCTTTCTTCTACCCAGAGAATTCTTTATTCCTGTCCTCACAATAGATGGAGAACCCCGCTGGCTGAATGGAGGGGGCAGTATATCCGGAGAGAGCTATGATTCCGTAAAACAGAGTATGGAAGGAGATCCTTTCCCTGAGCTTGTCTACTTTATTGTCCAGGGACTGAACGTTAGTGAGAAATTTGGAGCAGCCCCCGGGATGAATAGAACTGCCTCGGGGAGTTCAACAAAGGATCCAATTCAGGGAAGTTGAATTTCTGATCGAAATGCTGGTGAATAATCGCTGATCTACACTACCGGTCAAAAGTTTTAGAACACCTACTCATTATTATTCTACATTGTAGAATAATAGTGAAGACATCAAAACTTGTCACGCCCTGACCTTAGTTTTCTATATTTTCTGTATTATTTTGGTCAGGTCAGGGTGTGACGAGGGTGGGTATGTGTGTTTTTGTCTTGTCTAGGGTTTTTGTTTATCTGTGGGGATTTTGTATGTCTAGGTAATGTAGGTTTATGGTGGCCTGAATTGGTTCCCAATCAGAGGCAGCTGTTTATCGTTGTCTCTGATTGGGGATCCTATTTAGGTTGCCATTTTCCATTTAGGTTGTGTGGGTAGTTGTCTATGTGTTGTTGCCTGTCAGCACTCATTTTTGTATAGCGTCACGGTTTGTTTGTTAGTTTGTTAGTTTGTTTAGTGTTCGTTCTTTAAATAAATTAGTATGTATGCATCCCACGCTGCGCCTTGGTCTCCTCGCTTTGACGGCCGTGACAAAACTATGAAATAACACATATGGAATCATGTAGTATACAAAAAAGTGTTAAACAAATCAAAATATATTTTACATTTGAGATTCTTCAAATAGCCACCCTTCGCCTTGATGACAGCTTTGCACACTCTTGGCATTCTCTCAACCAGCTTCACCTAGTATGCTTTTCCAACAGTCTTGAAGGAGTTCCCACATATTCTCAGCACTTGTTGGCTGCTTTTCCTTCCCTCTGGGGTCTGACTCATCCCAAACCATCTTAATTTGGTTGAGGTCGAGGGGATTGTGGAAGCCAGGTCATCTGATGCAGCACTCCATCACTTTCCTTCTTGTTAATTTATCTAGTTTCTACCATGTTCATTTACCTAGTTTCTACTATCTGACATTATCTAGTTTCTACCATGTTACATTATCTAGTTTCTACCATGTTACATTATCTAGTTTCTAACATGTTACATTATCTAGTTTCTACCATGTTACATTATCTAGTTTCTACCATGTTACATTATCTAGTTTCTACCATGTTACATTATCTAGTTTCTACCATGTTACATTATCTAGTTTCTAACATGTTACATTATCTAGTTTCTACCATGTCACATTATCTAGTTTCTACCATGTTACATTATCTAGTTTCTACCATGTTACATTATCTAGTTTCTACCATGTTACATTATCTAGTTTCTACCATGTTACATGATCTAGTTTCTAACATGTTACATTATCTAGTTTCTACCATGTTACATGATCTAGTTTCTAACATGTTACATTATCTAGTTTCTACCATGTTACATTATCTAGTTTCTAACATGTTACATTATCTAGTTTCTACCATGTCACATTATCTAGTTTCTACCATGTTACATTATCTAGTTTCTACCATGTTACATTATCTAGTTTCTACCATGTCACATTATCTAGTTTCTACCATGTCACATTATCTAGTTTCTAACATGTTACATTATCTAGTTTCTACCATGTTACATTATCTAGTTTCTAACATGTTACATTATCTAGTTTCTACCATGTTACATTATCTAGTTTCTACCATGTTACATTATCTAGTTTCTAACATGTTACCTTATTTAGTTTCTACCATGTTACTTTCACATATCCAGTCCTGTAAGATCTGTGAAGAGGAGAGAGAGGACAGAGGAGCTCTCCATGATCAGTTAGTTGATGTTTGGGTCCCTCTAGTGGTGGCAGCCTGATATTACAACATGTCTTGATGTTTGAGTCCCTCTAGTGGTGGCAGGCGAATATTACAACATGTCTTGATGTTTGAGTCCCTCTAGTGGTGGCAGCCTGATATTACAACATGTCTTGATGTTGGAGTCCCTCTAGTGGTGGCAGCCTGATATTACAACATGTCTTGATGTTTGAGTCCCTCTAGTGGTGGCAGCCTGATATTACTATATATTCATTGTTTAGCTGGAATTGAATGTTCATATCCTGTATGTTTGACTGTGATATGTGGTTGTCCCACCTAGCGCTATCTTAAGATGAATGCACTTAAGTCAAGATCTGTGAAGTAAGATCTGTGAAGAGGAGAGAGAGGACAGAGGAGCTCTCCATGATCAGTTAGTTGATGTTTGGGTCCCTCTAGTGGTGGCAGCCTGATATTACAACATGTCTTGATGTTTGAGTCCCTCTAGTGGTGGCAGCCTGATATTACATGTCTTGATGTTTGAGTCCCTCTAGTGGTGGCAGGCGAATATTACAACATGTCTTGATGTTTGCGTCCCTCTAGTGGTGGCAGCCTGATATTACAACATGTCTTGATGTTTGGGTCCCTCTAGTGGTGGCAGCCTGATATTACAACATGTCTTGATGTTTGGGTCCCTCTAGTGGTGGCAGCCTGATATTACTATATATTCATTGTTTAGCTGGAATTGAATGTTCATATCCTGTATGTTTGACTGTGATATGTGGTTGTCCCACCTAGCGCTATCTTAAGATGAATGCACTTAAGTCACTCTGGATAAGAGCTTCTGCTAAATGACTAACATGTGAATGTTTTACATACAGGTCTCACATTACTGATTGAATGATTTAAAAATATATATATATTAATGTCACAAACGTATCATTTATACATTTCTTTCATAGAAAAATAGTTACTTGCTAAATTTGACTGTAAAACCTAGCAGTACTACTTATTTATCTGAGAGTGGGGCAGATATATAGCATTTTGCAACAAACAATATATATATTATTTGTCTCTCTGAAATGAAAATATCAAGTGATAGATTTTAAACAAAAACATCTGTCATTGAACAGCTACTTTCCATGATTAGATAGTGAAAAAAACATACCAATCTCTTTCATAATGTCCTTCAACAATAAAAGCTAATTTACAAACATTTCTGAAAATAGATATACATGTACATTGCATTGTGAAAGTATTCACACCTCTTGACTTTTTCCGTATTTTGATACATTACCGCCCTGTAGAGAAGAGGACCACGTGTTCTACAGTAGAGAAGAGGACCACGTGTTCTACAGTAGAGAAGAGGAACCACGTGTTCTACAGTAGAGAAGAGGACCACGTGTTCTACAGTAGAGAAGAGGACCACGTGTTCTACAGTAGAGAAGAGGACCACGTGTTCTACAGTAGAGAAGAGGAACCACGTGTTCTACAGTAGAGAAGAGGACCACGTGTTCTACAGTAGAGAAGAGGACCACGTGTTCTACTGGAGAGAAGAGGACCACGTGTTCTACAGTAGAGAAGAGGAACCACGTGTTCTACAGTAGAGAAGAGGACCACGTGTTCTACAGTAGAGAAGAGGACCAAGTGTTCTACAGTAGAGAAGAGGAACCACGTGTTCTACAGTAGAGAAGAGGACCACGTGTTCTACAGTAGAGAAGAGGACCACGTGTTCTACTGGAGAGAAGAAGACCACGTGTTCTACTGGAGAGAAGAGGACCACGTGTTCTACTGTAGAGAAGAGGACCACGTGTTCTACAGTAGAGAAGAGGACCACGTGTTCTACAGTAGAGAAGAGGAACCACGTGTTCTACTGGAGAGAAGAGGACCAAGTGTTCTACAGTAGAGAAGAGGAACCACGTGTTCTACAGCAGAGAAGAGGACCAAGTGTTCTACAGTAGAGAAGAGGAACCACGTGTTCTACAGTAGAGAAGAGGACCACGTGTTCTACAGTAGAGAAGAGGACCACGTGTTCTACAGTAGAGAAGAGGAACCACGTGTTCTACAGTAGAGAAGAGGACCACGTGTTCTACAGTAGAGAAGAGGACCACGTGTTCTACAGTAGAGAAGAGGACCACGTGTTCTACAGTAGAGAAGAGGAACCACGTGTTCTACAGTAGAGAAGAGGACCACGTGTTCTACAGTAGAGAAGAGGACCACGTGTTCTACTGGAGAGAAGAGGACCACGTGTTCTACAGTAGAGAAGAGGAACCACGTGTTCTACAGTAGAGAAGAGGACCACGTGTTCTACAGTAGAGAAGAGGACTAAGTGTTCTACAGTAGAGAAGAGGAACCACGTGTTCTACAGTAGAGAAGAGGACCACGTGTTCTACAGTAGAGAAGAGGACCACGTGTTCTACTGGAGAGAAGAAGACCACGTGTTCTACTGGAGAGAAGAGGACCACGTGTTCTACTGTAGAGAAGAGGACCACGTGTTCTACAGTAGAGAAGAGGACCACGTGTTCTACAGTAGAGAAGAGGAACCACGTGTTCTACTGGAGAGAAGAGGACCAAGTGTTCTACAGTAGAGAAGAGGAACCACGTGTTCTACAGCAGAGAAGAGGACCAAGTGTTCTACAGTAGAGAAGAGGAACCACGTGTTCTACAGTAGAGAAGAGGACCACGTGTTCTACAGTAGAGAAGAGGACCACGTGTTCTACAGTAGAGAAGAGGAACCACGTGTTCTACTGGAGAGAAGAGGACCAAGTGTTCTACAGTAGAGAAGAGGAACCACGTGTTCTACAGTAGAGAAGAGGAACAAGTGTTCTACAGTAGAGAAGAGGAACCACGTGTTCTACTGGAGAGAAGAGGACCACGTGTTCTACAGGAGAGAAGAGGAACCACGTGTTCTACAGTAGAGAAGAGGACCACGTGTTCTACAGTAGAGAAGAGGACCACGTGTTCTACAGTAGAGAAGAGGAACCACGTGTTCTACAGTAGAGAAGAGGAACCACATGTTCTACAGTAGAGAAGAGGACCACGTGTTCTACAGTAGAGAAGAGGAACCACGTGTTCTACAGTAGAAGGTTCTAGAAAGCGCCTTATTTCCAAGAGAGTACAGGACAAAACACGTCGTGCCGACGAACGGTTAAAAGCAGAGGATCGTTCTATTTACCTGCATATCATTTAACAACCTATTATTTACAACTACATCACTGAAAACTATTACTATAATAGTAGTAAATATAGAACACTACTAATGAAACTTGTGGTCTACAACATCTCACATCCCCCCCTTCATCATGGTGTGTCTCCAACACATCTCACATCCCCCTTCATCATGGTGTGTCTCTAAAACATCTCACATCCCCCTTCATCATGGTGTGTCTCCAACACATCTCACATCCCCCTTCATCATGGTGTGTCTCTAACACATCTCACATCCCCCTTCATCATGGTGTGTCTCTAAAACATCTCACATCCCCCTTCATCATGGTGTGTCTCCAACACATCTCACATCCCCCTTCATCATGGTGTGTCTCTAACACATTTCACATCCCCCCCTTCATCATGGTGTGTCTCTAACACATCTCACATCCCCCCTTCATCATGGTGTGTCTCTAACACATATCACATCCCCTTTCATCATGGTGTGTCTCCAACACATCTCACATCCCCCTTCATCATGGTGTGTCTCCAACACATCTCACATCCCCCTTCATCATGGTGTGTCTCTAACACATCTCACATCCCCCTTCATCATGGTGTGTCTCTAACACATCTCACATCCCCCTTCATCATGGTGTGTCTCTAACACATCTCACATCCTTCTTCATCATGGTGTGTCTCTAACACATCTCACATCCCCCTTCATCATGGTGTGTCTCTAACACATCTCACATCCCCCTTCATCATGGTGTGTCTCTAACACATCTCACATCCCCCTTCATCATGGTGTGTCTCTAACACATCTCACATCCCCCTTCATCATGGTGTGTCTCTAACACATCTCACATCCCCCTTCATCATGGTGTGTCTCTAACACATCTCACATCCCCCTTCATCATGGTGTGTCTTGTCTCTAACACATCTCACATCCCCCTTCATCATGGTGTGTCTCTAACACATCTCACATCCCCCTTCATCATGGTGTGTCTTGTCTCTAACACATCTCACATCCCCCCCTTCATCATGGTGTGTCTCCAACACATCTCACATCCCCCTTCATCATGGTGTGTCTCTAACACATCTCACATCCCCCTTCATCATGGTGTGTCTCTAACACATCTCACATCCCCCCCCTTCATCATGGTGTGTCTCCAACACATCTCACATCCCCCTTCATCATGGTGTGTCTCTAACACATCTCACATCCCCCTTCATCATGGTGTGTCTCCAACACCTCTCACATCCCCCTTCATCATGGTGTGTCTCCAACACATCTCACATCCCCCTTCATCATGGTGTGTCTCCAACACATCTCACATCCCCCCTTCATCATGGTGTGTCTCTAACACATCTCACATCCCCCTTCATCATGGTGTGTCTCCAACACCTCTCACATTCCCCTTCATCATGGTGTGTCTCCAACACATCTCACATCCCCCTTCATCATGGTGTGTCTCCAACACATCTCACATCCCCCCTTCATCATGGTGTGTCTCTAACACATCTCACATCCCCCTTCATCATGGTGTGTCTCTAACACATCTCACATCCCCCCTTCATCATGATGTGTCTCTAACACATCTCACATCCCCCTTCATCATGGTGTGTCTTGTCTCTAACACATCTCACATCCCCCCTTCATCATGGTGTGTCTCTATCACATCTCACATCCCCCTTCATCATGGTGTGTCTCTAACACATCTCACATCCCCCTTCATCATGGTGTGTCTCTAACACATCTCACATCCCCCTTCATCATGGTGTGTCTCTATCACATCTCACATCCCCCTTCATCATGGTGTGTCTCTAACACATCTCACATCCCCCTTCATCATGGTGTGTCTCTAACACATCTCACATCCCCTTCATCATGGTGTGTCTCTAACACATCTCACATCCCCCTTCATCATGGTGTGTCTCTAACACATCTCACATCCCCCCTTCATCATGGTGTGTCTCTAACACATCTCACAACCCCCTTCATCATGGTGTGTCTCTAACACATCTCACATCCCCCTTCATCATGGTGTGTCTCTAACACATCTCACATCCCCCCTTCATCATGGTGTGTCTCTAACACATCTCACAACCCCCTTCATCATGGTGTGTCTCTAACACATCTCACATCCTTCTTCATCATGGTGTGTCTCTAACACATCTCACATCCCCCTTCATCATGGTGTGTCTCTAACACATCTCACATCCCCCTTCATCATGGTGTGTCTCTAACACATCTCACATCCCCCTTCATCATGGTGTGTCTCTAACACATCTCACATCCCCCTTCATCATGGTGTGTCTCTAACACATCTCACATCCCCCTTCATCATGGTGTGTCTCTAACACATCTCACATCCCCCTTCATCATGGTGTGTCTTGTCTCTAACACATCTCACATCCCCCTTCATCATGGTGTGTCTCTAACACATCTCACATCCCCCTTCATCATGGTGTGTCTTGTCTCTAACACATCTCACATCCCCCCCTTCATCATGGTGTGTCTCCAACACATCTCACATCCCCCTTCATCATGGTGTGTCTCTAACACATCTCACATCCCCCCCCCCTTCATCATGGTGTGTCTCCAACACATCTCACATCCCCCTTCATCATGGTGTGTCTCTAACACATCTCACATCCCCCTTCATCATGGTGTGTCTCCAACACCTCTCACATCCCCCTTCATCATGGTGTGTCTCCAACACATCTCACATCCCCCTTCATCATGGTGCGTCTCCAACACATCTCACATCCCCCCTTCATCATGGTGTGTCTCTAACACATCTCACATCCCCCTTCATCATGGTGTGTCTCCAACACCTCTCACATTCCCCTTCATCATGGTGTGTCTCCAACACATCTCACATCCCCCTTCATCATGGTGTGTCTCCAACACATCTCACATCCCCCCTTCATCATGGTGTGTCTCTAACACATCTCACATCCCCCTTCATCATGGTGTGTCTCTAACACATCTCACATCCCCCCTTCATCATGATGTGTCTCTAACACATCTCACATCCCCCTTCATCATGGTGTGTCTTGTCTCTAACACATCTCACATCCCCCCTTCATCATGGTGTGTCTCTATCACATCTCACATCCCCCTTCATCATGGTGTGTCTCTAACACATCTCACATCCCCCTTCATCATGGTGTGTCTCTAACACATCTCACATCCCCCTTCATCATGGTGTGTCTCTATCACATCTCACATCCCCCTTCATCATGGTGTGTCTCTAACACATCTCACATCCCCCTTCATCATGGTGTGTCTCTAACACATCTCACATCCCCCTTCATCATGGTGTGTCTTGTCTCTAACACATCTCACATCCCCCCTTCATCATGGTGTGTCTCTATCACATCTCACATCCCCCTTCATCATGGTGTGTCTCTAACACATCTCACATCCCCCTTCATCATGGTGTGTCTCTAACACATCTCACATCCCCCCTTCATCATGGTGTGTCTCTATCACATCTCACATCCCCCTTCATCATGGTGTGTCTCTAACACATCTAACATCCCCCTTCATCATGGTGTGTCTCTAACACATCTCACATCCTTCTTCATCATGGTGTGTCTCTAACACATCTCACATCCCCCTTCATCATGGTGTGTCTCTAACACATCTCACATCCCCCTTCATCATGGTGTGTCTTGTCTCTAACACATCTCACATCCCCCCTTCATCATGGTGTGTCTCTAACACATCTCACATCCCCCTTCATCATGGTGTGTCTCTAACACATCTCACATCCCCCTTCATCATGGTGTGTCTCTAACACATCTCACATCCCCCTTCATCATGGTGTGTCTCTAACACATCTCACATCCCCCTTCATCATGGTGTGTCTCTAACACATCTCACATCCCCCTTCATCATGGTGTGTCTCTAACACATCTCACATCCCCCCCCTTCATCATGGTGTGTCTCCAACACATCTCACATCCCCCTTCATCATGGTGTGTCTCTAACACATCTCACATCCCCCTTCATCATGGTGTGTCTCCAACACCTCTCACATCCCCCTTCATCATGGTGTGTCTCCAACACATCTCACATCCCCCTTCATCATGGTGTGTCTCCAACACATCTCACATCCCCCCTTCATCATGGTGTGTCTCTAACACATCTCACATCCCCCTTCATCATGGTGTGTCTCCAACACCTCTCACATCCCCCTTCATCATGGTGTGTCTCCAACACATCTCACATCCCCCTTCATCATGGTGTGTCTCCAACACATCTCACATCCCCCCTTCATCATGGTGTGTCTCTAACACATCTCACATCCCCCTTCATCATGGTGTGTCTCTAACACATCTCACATCCCCCCTTCATCATGGTGTGTCTCTAACACATCTCACATCCCCCTTCATCATGGTGTGTCTTGTCTCTAACACATCTCACATCCCCCCTTCATCATGGTGTGTCTCTATCACATCTCACATCCCCCTTCATCATGGTGTGTCTCTAACACATCTCACATCCCCCTTCATCATGGTGTGTCTCTAACACATCTCACATCCCCCTTCATCATGGTGTGTCTCTATCACATCTCACATCCCCATTCATCATGGTGTGTCTCTAACACATCTCACATCCCCCTTCATCATGGTGTGTCTCTAACACATCTCACATCCCCCTTCATCATGGTGTGTCTTGTCTCTAACACATCTCACATCCCCCCTTCATCATGGTGTGTCTCTATCACATCTCACATCCCCCTTCATCATGGTGTGTCTCTAACACATCTCACATCCCCCTTCATCATGGTGTGTCTCTAACACATCTCACATCCCCCCTTCATCATGGTGTGTCTCTATCACATCTCACATCCCCCTTCATCATGGTGTGTCTCTAACACATCTCACATCCCCCTTCATCATGGTGTGTCTCTAACACATCCCACATCCCCCCTTCATCATGGTGTGTCTAAAACATCTCACATCCCCCTTCATCATGGTGTGTCTCTAACACATCTCACATCCCCCTTCATCATGGTGTGTCTCTAACACATCTCACATCCCCCTTCATCATGGTGTGCCTCTAACACATCTCACATCCCCCTTCATCATGGTGTGTCTCTATCACATCTCACATCCCCCTTCATCATGGTGTGTCTCTATCACATCTCACATCCCCCTTCATCATGGTGTGTCTCTAACACATCTCACATCCCCCTTCATCATGGTGTGTCTCTATCACATCTCACATCCCCCTTCATCATGGTGTGTCTCTAACACATCTCACATCCCCCGTCATCATGGTGTGTCTTGTCTCTAACACATCTCACATCCCCCTTCATCATGGTGTGTCTCTAACACATCTCACATCCCCCTTCATCATGGTGTGTCTTGTCTCTAACACATCTCACATCCCCCTTCATCATGGTGTGTCTTGTCTCTAACACATCTCACATCCCCCTTCATCATGGTGTGTCTCTAACACATCTCACATCCCCCTTCATCATGGTGTGTCTCCAACACATCTCACATCCCCCTTCATTATGGTGTGTCTTGTCTCTAACACATCTCACATCCCCCTTCATCATGGTGTGTCTCTAACACATCTCACATCCCCCTTCATCATGGTGTGTCTCTAACACATCTCACATCCCCCTTCATCATGGTGTGTCTTGTCTCCAACACATCTCACATCCCCCTTCATCATGGTGTGTCTAACACATCTCACATCCCCCTTCATCATGGTGTGTCTCTAACACATCTCACATCCCCCCTTCATCATGGTGTGTCTCTATCACATCTCACATCCCCCTTCATCATGGTGTGTCTCTAACACATCTCACATCCCCCTTCATCATGGTGTGTCTCTAACACATCTCACATCCCCCCTTCATCATGGTGTGTCTCTATCACATCTCACATCCCCCTTCATCATGGTGTGTCTCTAACACATCTCACATCCCCCTTCATCATGGTGTGTCTCTAACACATCCCACATCCCCCCTTCATCATGGTGTGTCTAAAACATCTCACATCCCCCTTCATCATGGTGTGTCTCTAACACATCTCACATCCCCCTTCATCATGGTGTGTCTCTAACACATCTCACATCCCCCTTCATCATGGTGTGTCTCTAACACATCTCACATCCCCCTTCATCATGGTGTGCCTCTAACACATCTCACATCCCCCTTCATCATGGTGTGTCTCTATCACATCTCACATCCCCCTTCATCATGGTGTGTCTCTATCACATCTCACATCCCCCTTCATCATGGTGTGTCTCTAACACATCTCACATCCCCCTTCATCATGGTGTGTCTCTATCACATCTCACATCCCCCTTCATCATGGTGTGTCTCTAACACATCTCACATCCCCCGTCATCATGGTGTGTCTTGTCTCTAACACATCTCACATCCCCCTTCATCATGGTGTGTCTCTAACACATCTCACATCCCCCTTCATCATGGTGTGTCTTGTCTCTAACACATCTCACATCCCCCTTCATCATGGTGTGTCTCTAACACATCTCACATCCCCCTTCATCATGGTGTGTCTCCAACACATCTCACATCCCCCTTCATTATGGTGTGTCTTGTCTCTAACACATCTCACATCCCCCTTCATCATGGTGTGTCTCTAACACATCTCACATCCCCCTTCATCATGGTGTGTCTCTAACACATCTCACATCCCCCTTCACCATGGTGTGTCTTGTCTCTAACACATCTCACATCCCCCTTCATCATGGTGTATCTCCAACACATCTCACATCCCCCTTCATCATGGTGTGTCTCTAACACATCTCACATCCCCCCTTCATCATGCTGTGTCTCTAACACATCTCACATCCCCCCTTCATCATGGTGTGTCTCTAACACATCTCACATCCCCCTTCATCATGGTGTGTCTCTAACACATCTCACATCCCCCCCTTCATCATGGTGTGTCTCTAACACATCTCACATCCCCCCTTCATCATGGTGTGTCTCTAACACATCTCACATCCCCCTTCATCATGGTGTGTCTCCAACACATCTCACATCCCCCTTCATCATGGTGTGTCTCTAACACATCTCACATCCCCCTTCATCATGGTGTGTCTCTAACACATCTCACATCCCCCTTCATCATGGTGTGTCTCCAACACATCTCACATCCCCCTTCATCATGGTGTGTCTTGTCTCTAACACATCTCACATCCCCCCTTCATCATGGTGTGTCTCTAACACATCTCACATCCCCCTTCATCATGGTGTGTCTCTAACACATCTCACATCCCCCTTCATCATGGTGTGTCTCTAACACATCTCACATCCCCCTTCATCATGGTGTGTCTCCAACACATCTCACATCCCCCTTCATCATGGTGTGTCTTGTCTCTAACACATCTCACATCCCCCCCTTCATCATGGTGTGTCTCTAACACATCTCACATCCCCCCCCTTCATCATGGTGTGTCTCCAACACATCTCACATCCCCCTTCATCATGGTGTGTCTAACACATCTCACATCCCCCTTCATCATGGTGTGTCTCTAACACATCTCACATCCCCCTTCATCATGGTGTGTCTCTAACACATCTCACATCCCCCCTTCATCATGGTGTGTCTCTAACACATCTCACATCCCCCTTCATCATGGTGTGTCTTGTCTCTAACACATCTCACATCCCCCCCTTCATCATGGTGTGTCTTGTCCCTAAGTTCCGCTCCCCTCCACTCCCCTCCGCTCTGCTCTTGTCTCCTCCTGATCATAAATCTATGCTCTCCATTAGCCGTGTCTGGTGCTGCAGGGTGAGTGAAGCTTAAACGTTCAGCTAATCCTGCACTTCTGAATTTTGCGGGGGCCATTACGGCTCCATATGACTCCATTCATCACACCCTCCAGCGGCCGCCATTACGGACCAGCGGCAGTCTATTCGTCACATCTGTAAGTGACATACAGGAAACTTATTCATTCAGCCAGATAAGCGTGGGCAAACCGGTGGACGTTTTAACCACACGCTGAGAGGTCCGCCCAATGTCACAAAGGGTGGGATGTCGTTCCTTTACTTTAAATGTGTGTGTATTGGATAGTTGTCGTTCCTTTACTTTAAATGTGTGTGTATTGGATAGTTGTCGTTCCTTTACTTTAAATGTGTGTGTATTGGATAGTTGTCGTTCCTTTACTTTACATTTGTGTGTATTGGGTAGTTGTCGTTCCTTTACTTTACATGTGTGTGTATTGGATAGTTGTCGTTCCTTTACTTTAAATGTGTGTGTATTGGCTAGTTGTCGTTCCTTTACGTTAAATGTGTGTGTATTGGGTAGTTGTCGTTCCTTTACGTTAAATGTGTGTGTATTGGATAGTTGTCGTTCCTTTACGTTAAATGTGTGTGTATTGGGTAGTTGTCGTTCCTTTACGTTAAATGTGTGTGTATTGGATAGTTGTCGTTCCTTTACGTTAAATGTGTGTGTATTGGATAGTTGTCGTTCCTTTACGTTAAATGTGTGTGTATTGGCTAGTTGTCGTTCCTTTACGTTAAATGTGTGTGTATTGGCTAGTTGTCGTTCCTTTACATTAAATGTGTGTGTATTGGATAGTTGTCGTGAAATATTTAGATATTACTTGTTAGATATTACTTGTTAGATATTACTTGTTAGATATTACTTGTTAGATATTACTTGTTAGATATTACTTGTTAGATATTACTTGTTAGATATTACTGCACTGTCAGAAACTGAGAAGCACAAGCATTTCTCTACACCCCGCAATAACATCTGATAAACTCGTGCACGTGACCACTACAATTTGATTTGATTTGACGTGTCAGTCTGTGCCTATTGCACCCTATCCGTTATGGGCCGTTGGTCGACAGTAGTGCACTGTAAAGGGAATAGGGTGCCATTTGAGAGGCATATTAGGGCTGAGGGACGTACCGCTGCACTGCACAGAGACGGTGCGTAGCTACAGCCACATATCTGACTGTCGTGAAATGGTTTTATAACTCAGGTTCAACATTATGTTATATGTTAGAAGGTGTCATATATACACCTGAGAATATGTCATTTTGAGATTAGGTGGGCCGGCGGTAGCCTCGAGGTTAGAGAATGCGGGCCGGTAACCAGAGTCCTCACAAACACATAGACTGTTAGAGTCTCACACTCACACCCTGCTTCACTAGTAGTAAGAGAGAGAGACAGAGGTAGAGAGAGAAGGAGAGAGAAAGAGGTAGAGAGAGACAGAGAGAGAGAGAGAGATACAGAGAGAGAGAGAGACAGAGAGAAAGACAGAGAGAGAGACCGAGAGAGAGACAGAGAGAGAGACCGAGAGAGAGACAGAGAGAGAGAGAGAGACAGAGAGACCGAGAGAGAGTGCATGAATCAGTCTGACATTTCAAAGGGCCAGAACTCTCTCTCTGTGTGTGTGTGTGTGTGTGTGTGTGTGTGTGTGTGTGTGTGTGTGTGTGTGTGTGTGTGTGTGTGTGTGTGTGTGTGTGTGTGTGTGTGTGTGTGTGTGTGTGTGTGTGTGTGTGTTTGTGTTTGTGTGTGTGTGTTCATTCATGTATATTTCAGGTAAAAGCTGTGTGGCTGGCATTAGCCAGACTGATTAATGTCTTTAGTAAACAGCTAAACTGATTGATTTCAATGGTAAAAAGCTGTGAGGGTAGTATTATAAGCTGTGAGGGTAGTATTAAAAGCTGTGAGGGTAGTATTATAAGCTGTGAGGGTAGTATTAAAAGCTGTGTGGGTAGTATTATAAGCTGTGAGGGTAGTATTATAAGCTGTGAGGGTAGTATTAAAAGCTGTGAGGGTAGTATTAAAAGCTGTGAGGGTAGTATTATAAGCTGTGAGGGTAGTATTATAAGCTGTGAGGGTAGTATTAAAAGCTGTGTGGGTAGTATTATAAGCTGTGAGGGTAGTATTAAAAGCTGTGAGGGTAGTATTAAAAGCTGTGAGGGTAGTATTATAAGCTGTGAGGGTAGTATTATAAGCTGTGAGGGTAGTATTAAAAGCTGTGTGGGTAGTATTATAAGCTGTGAGGGTAGTATTAAAATATGTGAGGGTAGTTTTATAAGCTGTGAGGGTAGTATTATAAAAGCTGTGAGGGTAGTATTAAAAGATGTGAAGGTAGTATTATAAGCTGTGAGGATAGTATTAAAAGCTGTGAGGATAGTATTAAAAGCTGTGAGGGTAGTATTAAAAGATGTGAGGGTAGTATTATAAAAGCTGTGAGGTTAGTTTTAAAAGCTGTGAGGGTAGTATTATAAAAGCTGTGAGGGTAGTATTAAAATATGTGAGGGTAGTTTTATAAGCTGTGAGGGTAGTATTATAAAAGCTGTGAGGTTAGTTTTAAAAGCTGTGAGGGTAGTATTACAAGCTGTGAGGATAGTATAGTATTAGGATAGTGAGGATAGTATTAAAAGCTGTAGGGATAATATTAAAAGCTGTGAGGATAGTATTTACAGACCAGACCAGCCAATTCCGCCCCCTAGTTTACAGACCAGACCAGCCAATTCCACCCACCTAGTTTACAGACCATCCATTTCCACCCCCTAGTTTACAGACCATCCAATTCCACCCCCTTGTTTACAGACCAGACCAGCCAATTCTACCCCCCTAGTTTACAGACCAGACCAGCCAATTCCACCCCCCTAGTTTACAGACCAGACCAGCCAATTCCACCCCCTAGTTTACAGACCAGACCAGCCAATTCCACCCCCCTAGTTTACAGACCAGACCAGCCAATTCCACCCCCCTAGTTTACAGACCAGACCAGCCAATTCCAACCATAGTTTAAAGGCCAGACCAGCCAATTCCACCCCCCTAGTTTACAGACCAGACCAGCCAATTCCACTCCCTAGTTTACAGACCAGCCAATTCCACCCCCCTAGTTTACAGACCAGACCAGCCAATTCCAACCATAGTTTACAGACCAGACCAGCCAATTCTACTCCCCTAGTTTACAGTCCAGACCAGCCAATTCCACCCCCCTAGTTTACAGACCAGACCAGCCAATTCCAACCATAGTTTACAGACCAGACCAGCCAATTCTACTCCCCTAGTTTACAGTCCAGACCAGCCAATTCCACCCCCCTAGTTTACAGACCAGACCAGCCAATTCCACCCCCTAGTTTACAGTCCAGACCAGCCAATTCCACCCCCCCTAGTTTACAGACCAGACCAGCCAATTCCACCCCCTAGTTTACAGACCAGACCAGCCAATTCCACCCCCTAGTTTACAGACCAGACCAGCCAATTCCAACCATAGTTTACAGACCAGACCAGCCAATTCCACCCCCTAGTTTACAGACCAGACCAGCCAATTCCAACCATAGTTTACAGACCAGACCAGCCAATTCCAACCATAGTTTAAAGGCCAGACCAGCCAATTCCACCCCCTAGTTTACAGACCAGACCAGCCAATTCCAACCATAGTTTACAGACCAGACCAGCCAATTCCACCCCCCTAGTTTACAGACCAGACCAGCCAATTCCACCCCCTAGTTTACAGACCAGACCAGCCAATTCCAACCATAGTTTCCAGACCAGACCAGCCAATTCCAACCATAGTTTAAAGGCCAGACCAGCCAATTCCACCCCCTAGTTTACAGACCAGACCAGCCAATTCCAACCATAGTTTACAGACCAGACCAGCCAATTCCACCCCCTAGTTTACAGACCAGACCAGCCAATTCCACCCCCTAGTTTACAGACCAGACCAGCCAATTCCACCCCCCTAGTTTACAGACCAGACCAGCCAATTCCACCCCTTAGTTTACAGACCAGACCAGCCAATTCCACCCCCTAGTTTACAGACCATACCAGACAGTTTAACGAAAAAGCTTTAAATAAATGTTAAGATCCAGGTCATGTGACATGATTGTGTGTGTCACACGAGGCCCAAATGGGACTTTAACGGTAGACTCAGCTGGATTGAAGTTACAACGAGCAGGGCCGTCCGCAGATGTTGAGATGCCTGCGATGCAAGACTTCCCACAGTCCCACAGTGTATCTATCATGAGCACGGGGTGCACTTCAGGCTGCTACAGCAGGCTAGCTACAGGACCAAAACACTGGAGGAGTTTCAACGCTTTTTGTTGTTGTGGAAATGTACCCCATATTTGATTTACTTTGTTTATGCAACGTCATCTGACCGAGTCTACTTTTTATTGTCACGTCTGCTCCCCACTCCCATTCTCTGGCGCTCGAGGTCGCCAGGCTGCTCATCATCACTCACACCTGTCTCCATCGGACTCACCTGGACTCCATCACGTCATTGATTGCCTCTCCTATATCTGTCACTTCCTCAGTTTCATTCCCGTGTCTGCATTGATGTTGTTATGTTTCTCTTGTCCAGACGCTGTTCTCACTTAGTTTCATGTCTATTTATTATTAAATCCTCACTCTGTACTTGCTTCCCGTCTCCCAGCGACTGTCGTTACGGAAACGTTACATTTATAGGCAGAGAAGACTGTGCTGTACTGTAGTGGTTCTCAAACCTCTCCTCGGAGACCCCCAGACCTTACATCATGTCGTAAGTAGCTCTGAACTAGCTCACCTGGTTCACCTAGTCAAGGGCTTGATGATTCGTTGATGATTCGTTGATGATTCGTTGATGATTCGTTGATGATTCCTTGATGATTAGTTGATGATTCGTTGATGATTTGTTGATGATTCGTTGATGATTCGTTGATGATTCGTTGATGATTCGTTGATGATTCGTTGTAATGAAAGTAAAGGAGAGCAGTATTACTGTTTTCACCAGGGTATTTCTTTATGAATATATCAATATAATAAATGAACGTATGAACATGAAATTCAACAAGCAGCATATGAAGACATACTCAAGTGAGACACAGAATATATTAAACACATCCTCTTTAAGTCCTCAACACCAAAACATTAGTATTTAATAAGCATACTTATTGTTACTGTGCTAGAGCAGTTCAGTTGTATTGTACGTACATTATATTGTCTTATATTGTACCGTGTATTGTATTGTACTGTATTGTATTCAAGGTACTGTATGCTATTGTACTGTATTATACTGTATTCTATTGTACTGTATTATACTGTATTGTATTGTACTGAATTATACAGTATTGTACTGTATTGTACTGTATAGTACTGTATGGTTAAGTACTGTAGTGTATCGTACGGTTTTGTATTGTACTGTATTGTATTGTATTGTATAGTACTGTATGGTTAAGTACTGTATTGTATCATACTGTTTTGTATTGTACTGTATAGTAATGTATTGTAATGTATTGTATAGTACTGCATTGTATTGTACTGTATTGTATTGTACTGTATTGTACTGTATTGTATAATATTGTATAGTACTGTATTGCATATAACTGTATTGTACTGTATTGTATAGTATTGTACGGTACTGTATAGTACTGTATAGTATTGTACTGTATAGTATTGTACTGTATAGTATTGTATTGAATTGTATTTATTGTACTGTATTGTATAGTAATGTATTTTATAGTACTGTATTGTGTAGTATTGTATTGTATTGTACTGTACTGTATAGTATTGGACAGTATTGTACTGTATTGTATAGTACTGTATTTTATAGTACTGTATTGTATAGTACTGTATTGTATTGTACTGTAATGTGTAGTATTGTAACACATATATTATGGTCATGAGGCAGTGTTAAAGTGTTCAGACAATCAAACATCTGATCAAAACAATGAACCTTACTGTATTATACTGTATTGTATTGTACTATAATGTGTAGTATTGTACTGTGTTATACTGTATTGTATTGTACTATAATGTGTAGTATTGTACTGTATTATACTGTATTGTATTGTACTATAATGTGTAGTATTGTACTGTATTATACTGTATTGTATTGTACTATAATGTGTAGTATTGTACTGTATTATACTGTATTGTATTGTACTATAATGTGTAGTATTGTATTATACTGTATTGTATTGTACTATAATGTGTAGTATTGTACTGTATTGTATTGTACTATAATGTGTAGTATTGTACTGTATTATACTGTATTGTATTGTACTATAATATGTAGTATTGTATTGTATTGTACTATAATGTGTGGTATTGTACTGTATTATACTGTATTGTATTGTACTATAATGTGTAGTATTGTATTGTATTATACTGTATTGTATTGTACTATAATGTGTAGTATTGTACTGTATTATACTGTATTGTATTGTACTATAATGTGTAGTATTGTACTGTATTATACTGTATTGTACTATAATGTGTAGTATTGTACTGTATTATACTGTATTGTATTGTACTGTATTATACTGTATTGTATTGTACTATAATGTGTAGTATTGTATTGTATTATACTGTATTGTATTGTACTATAATGTGTAGTATTGTATTGTATTATACTGTATTGTATTGTACTATAATGTGTAGTATTGTACTGTATTATACTGTATTGTATTGTACTATAATGTGTAGTATTGTACTGTATTATACTGTATTGTATTGTACTATAATGTGTAGTATTGTATTGTACTGTATTGTATTGTACTATAATGTGTAGTATTGTACTGTATTATACTGTATTGTATTGTACTATAATGTGTAGTATTGTACTGTATTATACTGTATTGTACTATAATGTGTAGTATTGTACTGTATTATACTGTATTCTATTGTACTATAATGTGTAGTATTGTATTGTAACGGTACACATATATTATGGTCACGAGGCAGTGTTAAAGTGTTCTTATCAAAACAATCAACCTTTACTCTTTATTATAAATATATTACATCTTATATCTCCAATTATAAACTGGGTGGATTGAGCACTGAATGCTGATTGGCTGACAGCCGTGCAATACCAAGGGTATGACAAAACATGTATTTTTACTGCTCTAATTACGTTGGTAACCAGTTTATAATAACAATAAGACACCTCAGGGGTTTGTGGTATATGGCCACGGGTTGCATCCAGGGCTGTAAGAACAGCCCTTAGCCGTGGTATATTGGCCATATACCACACCTCCTCGTACCTTTTAATGCTTAAATATCGCTTTGTTTTTGTTGCACATTCAACATCACAATGTAAAGGTATGTTTCAATAATATCCATAATAAATTAATACAGAGTTATAACATCCCTGCACCAAACAGACTGGAAATATCACAACTCTGATACGGAAATATAGATTTCATATATTTAGTCATAGTATTTAATATATACTTTCATCAATATATAGTTTAATCTCCTATACCTTCCCTCCCCCCCAAAAAAACACCCCTTTCTATCACAGTTCACAAGGTCAAATATATTCATATAATAATTTTTTGTAACTTTTTTAACTAAACCTTTGAATATATATTTTGTTGTGTGGCTGGTATGTCTATAATGTTCTGATGATCTGTTTTTTTTTTTTTACCTCAGTCCTTCCATATACCTCTTCAAGGGTCCTAAAACGCAATGAGGCCTTTATTGAAGTCTTTACAGTGCTTCGGGTGAGGTTTGGGCTACGTCCCAAATCGCACCCTATACCCTTTATAGTGCACTACGGCACATAGAGCTCTGGTTAAAATGAGTACACTACATAGGGGACATAGAGCTCTGGTTAAAATGAGTACACTACATAGGGGATATAGAGCTCTGGTTAAAATGAGTACACTACATAGGAGATATAGAGCTCTGGTTAAAATGAGTACACTACATAGGAGATATAGAGCTCTGGTTAAAATGAGTACACTACATAGGGGATATAGAGCTCTGGTTAAAATGAGTACACTACATAGGAGATATAGAGCTCTGGTTAAAATGAGTACACTACATAGGAGATATATTGCCATGTGGAACGCATCCTCTGTGATGAAACAGGAAGAGGAGAAGCTGTCTGGTTTCCTCTTAGCACCCTCTCCATCGCCACATTGCTCCTTCCTTCCACGTCCACATTGGATTGAATCTCTAATGTAGGGCACTACTTTTATAGGGCACTACTTTTATAGGGCACTACTTTTATAGGGCACTACTTTTATAGGGCACTACTTTTATAGGGCGCTACTTTTGCCCAGAGCCTGAACTACATTAGGAATAGGCTGTCATTTGAGACGTAAACCACTGTTCCCCTGCCACCCTGTCTACATAACTCTATCTATCTGATCACCCTGTCTACATAACTATATCTACCTGATCACCCTGTCTACATAACTCTATCTACCTGATCACCCTGTCTACATAACTCTATCTATCTGATCACCCTGTCTACATAACTATATCTACCTGATCACCCTGTCTACATAACTCTATCTATCTCATCACCCTGTCTACATAACTCTATCTATCTCATCACCCTGTCTACATAACTCTATCTACCTGATCACCCTGTCTACATAACTCTATCTACCTGATCACCCTGTCTACATAACTATATCTACCTGATCACCCTGTCTACATAACTCTATCTACCTGATCACCCTGTCTACATAACTCTATCTATCTGATCACCCTGTCTACATAACTATATCTACCTGATCACCCTGTCTACATAACTCTATCTATCTCATCACCCTGTCTACATAACTCTATCTATCTCATCACCCTGTCTACATAACTCTATCTACCTGATCACCCTGTCTACATAACTCTATCTATCTGATCACCCTGTCTACATAACTATATCTACCTGATCACCCTGTCTACATAACTCTATCTATCTGATCACCCTGTCTACATAACTATATCTATCTGATCACCCTGTCTACATAACTATATCTACCTGATCACCCTGTCTACATAACTATATCTATCTCATCACCCTGTCTACATAACTATATCTATCTGATCACCCTGTCTACATAACTCTATCTAACTATATCTATGTCATCACCCTGTCTACATAACTCTATCTATCTGATCACCCTGTCTACATAACTCTATCTATCTCATCACGCTGTCTACATAACTCTATCTATCTCATCACCCTGTCTACATAACTCTATCTAACTATATCTATCTCATCACCCTGTCTACATAACTCTATCTATCTGATCACCCTGTCTACATAACTATATCTCATCACCCTGTCTACATAACTCTATCTATCTGATCACCCTGTCTACATAACTCTATCTATCTGATCACCCTGTCTACATAACTCTATCTACCTGATCACCCTGTCTACATAACTCTATCTATCTCATCACCCTGTCTACATAACTCTATCTATCTGATCACCCTGTCTACATAACTATATCTATCTCATCACCCTGTCTACATAACTCTATCTATCTGATCACCCGGTCTACATAACTCTATCTATCTCATCACCCTGGCTACATAACTATATCTATCTGATCACCCTGTCTACATAACTCTATCTATCTCATCACCCTGTCTACATAACTATATCTATCTGATCACCCTGTCTACATAACTCTATCTATCTGATCACCCTGTCTACATAACTCTATCTATCTGATCACCCTGTCTACATAACTCTATCTATCTGATCACCCTGTCTACATAACTCTATCTATCTCATCACCCTGTCTACATAACTCTATCTATCTCATCACCCTGTCTACATAACTCTATCTAACTATATCTATCTCATCACCCTGTCTACATAACTCTATCTATCTGATCACCCTGTCTACATAACTATATCTCATCACCCTGTCTACATAACTCTATCTATCTGATCACCCTGTCTACATAACTATATCTATCTGATCACCCTGTCTACATAACTAAATCTATCTGATCACCCTGTCTACATAACTATATCTATCTGATCACCCTGTCTACATAACTATATCTACCTCATCACCCTGTCTACATAACTCTATCTACCTGATCACCCTGTCTACATAACTCTATCTATCTCATCACCCTGTCTACATAACTATATCTATCTCATCACCCTGTCTACATAACTCTATCTACCTCATCACCCTGTCTACATAACTCTATCTATCTGATCACCCTGTCTACATAACTATATCTACCACATCACCCTGTCTACATAACTATATCTATCTCATGACCCTGTCTACATAACTCTATCTAACTCTATCTATCTGATCACCCTGTCTACATAACTCTATCTACCTGATCACCCTGTCTACATAACTCTATCTATCTCATCACCCTGTCTACATAACTATATCTATCTCATCACCCTGTCTACATAACTCTATCTACCTCATCACCCTGTCTACATAACTCTATCTATCTGATCACCCTGTCTACATAACTATATCTCATCACCCTGTCTACATAACTAAATCTATCTGATCACCCTGTCTACATAACTATATCTATCTGATCACCCTGTCTACATAACTATATCTATCTGATCACCCTGTCTACATAACTATATCTATCTCATCTCCCTGTCTACATAACTATATCTATCTGATCACCCTGTCTACATAACTCTATCTATCTCATCACCCTGTCTACATAACTATATCTATCTGATCACCCTGTCTACATAACTATATCTATCTGATCACCCTGTCTACATAACTATATCTACCTGATCACCCTGTCTACATAACTATATCTATCTGATCACCCTGTCTACATAACTATATCTATCTCATCACCCTGTCTACATAACTATATCTACCTGATCACCCTGTCTACATAACTCTATCTATCTGATCACCCTGTCTACATAACTATATCTATCTGATCACCCTGTCTACATAACTCTATCTATCTCATCACTCTATCTATCTCATCACCCTGTCTACATAACTCTATCTATCTCATCACCCTGTCTACATAACTCTATCTACCTGATCACCCTGTCTACATAACTCTATCTACCTGATCACCCTGTCTACATAACTCTATCTACCTGATCACCCTGTCTACATAACTCTATCTATCTGATCACCCTGTCTACATAACTATATCTATCTGATCACCCTGTCTACATAACTATATCTACCTGATCACCCTGTCTACATAACTCTATCTATCTCATCACCCTGTCTACATAACTCTATCTATCTGATCACCCTGTCTACATAACTCTATCTATCTGATCACCCTGTCTACATAACTCTATCTATCTGATCACCCTGTCTACATAACTATATCTATCTGATCACCCTGTCTACATAACTATATCTACCTGATCACCCTGTCTACATAACTCTATCTACCTGATCACCCTGTCTACATAACTATATCTATCTCATCACCCTGTCTACATAACTCTATCTATCTCATCACCCTGTCTACATAACTATATCTATCTCATCACCCTGTCTACATAACTCTATCTACCTGATCACCCTGTCTACATAACTCTATCTATCTCATCACCCTGTCTACATAACTATATCTATCTGATCACCCTGTCTACATAACTATATCTACCACATCACCCTGTCTACATAACTATATCTATCTCATGACCCTGTCTACATAACTCTATCTACCTGATCACCCTGTCTACATAACTCTATCTATCTCATCACCCTGTCTACATAACTATATCTATCTCATCACCCTGTCTACATAACTCTATCTACCTCATCACCCTGTCTACATAACTCTATCTATCTGATCACCCTGTCTACATAACTATATCTCATCACCCTGTCTACATAACTAAATCTATCTGATCACCCTGTCTACATAACTATATCTATCTGATCACCCTGTCTACATAACTATATCTATCTGATCACCCTGTCTACATAACTCTATCTATCTCATCACCCTGTCTACATAACTATATCTATCTGATCACCCTGTCTACATAACTCTATCTATCTGATCACCCTGTCTACATAACTCTATCTACCTGATCACCCTGTCTACATAACTATATCTATCTGATCACCCTGTCTACATAACTATATCTATCTCATCACCCTGTCTACATAACTATATCTACCTGATCACCCTGTCTACATAACTCTATCTATCTGATCACCCTGTCTACATAACTATATCTATCTGATCACCCTGTCTACATAACTCTATCTATCTCATCACTCTATCTATCTCATCACCCTGTCTACATAACTCTATCTATCTCATCACCCTGTCTACATAACTCTATCTACCTGATCACCCTGTCTACATAACTCTATCTATCTGATCACCCTGTCTACATAACTCTATCTACCTGATCACCCTGTCTACATAACTATATCTACCTGATCACCCTGTCTACATAACTCTATCTATCTGATCACCCTGTCTACATAACTATATCTATCTGATCACCCTGTCTACATAACTCTATCTATCTCATCACCCTGTCTACATAACTCTATCTATCTCATCACCCTGTCTACATAACTATATCTATCTCATCACCCTGTCTACATAACTCTATCTACCTGATCACCCTGTCTACATAACTCTATCTATCTGATCACCCTGTCTACATAACTCTATCTATCTCATCACCCTGTCTACATAACTCTATCGATCTGATCACCCTGTCTACATAACTCTATCTATCTGATCACCCTGTCTACATAACTCTATCTATCTGATCACCCTGTCTACATAACTCTATCTATCTGATCACCCTGTCTACATAACTATATCTATCTGATCACCCTGGCTACATAACTATATCTATCTGATCACCCTGTCTACATAACTCTATCTACCTGATCACCCTGTCTACATAACTATATCTATCTGATCACCCTGTCTACATAACTATATCTATCTGATCACCCTGTCTACATAACTCTATCTATCTCCCCCCAACCCTCCACTCCCCAACCCTCCACTCCCCAACCCTCTCCCCCAACCCTCCACTCCCCAACCTTCTCCCCCCTCTCTCTCTCTCAGCACTGTTCCTCCCCCAAGGACTCCGAGTTCTCTCCCAGGTCGATGGAACCTGAGGACCTCCTCATCTTCCCTCTCCCTGGTACTCCAACCAGACCGGACCCCACCAGGCCTCCAGGCCCCCCAGGCAGCCTTCCTCCCCCGTGCCCAGGGTAGACCTCCATGGAGCTGGATATGGACTGGAGTGAGTGGTCCCTGAAGTAATGGAAGGCCTCCTGGTCGAGGTAGTTCTGCTCCTCCCTGAGACCCTGCTCCAACACTTTGCGCTTGTGCCGGAACTCGATGACCGTCTTGGTGTAGGAGTTGAGGGTGGTGACGGAAGCTGCCATGCAGCAGGTGAAGGAGCCCCATGCCAGGCTGAGGGAGAGAGGGAGAGAGAGGGAGAGAGAGGGAGAGAGAGGGACTGATTCAGCCAATGGAAATACCTCTTCTTCCTCTTGAGTGTGTGTTTGTGAACGTGCGTGTGTGTCTGCGTGTGCGTGTCCCAGACAACAGCTGTCTTCTCTAGCTCCAGCCATAGACGTGGAAGATAGAAAGTCAAGGACAATCTAAGGTACACCCAATTGGCACCCTATGCACATAAGGCGGAGTCTGGCCAAAAGTAGTGCACTATGTAGAGAATAGGGTGCCATTTGGGACGAAGCGTCTAGAGAAAACAGCCATATGTGTTGGTGTTTGTAAATACGGCTGGGTTGATATGGACACAACGGTCGGTCATCAGCTGGTTTCTAGATGGAGATGTTGCTTGTGTTCCGAGATGGAGATGGACAGTATAGAATGACATGGAATGAATAGAACTTCTAGAATGTTCAGTGCATTCTGGAATCACTGGTTTATATACTACACCATTTCTGTTGCTTTTCGACCGTGACACCAGTGTTTCACTGGAGAAATGTACAGTAAGTAACCAACCACATTCAGACAACGATATGGCTTCAGAATGAGTACTGACCAGAGGAACAGTCATTACTCATACCAAACACACAGACAGACAGTATGAGTACTGACCAGAGGAACAGTCATTACTCATACCAAACACACAGACAGACAGTATGAGTACTGACCAGAGGAACAGTCATTACTCATACCAAACACACAGACAGACAGTATGAGTACTGACCAGAGGAACAGTCATTACTCATACCAAACACACAGACAGACAGTATGAGTACTGACCAAAGGGACAGTCATTACTCATACCAGACAGACAGACAGACAGACAGACAGACAGACAGACAGACAGACAGACAGACAGACAGACAGACAGACAGACAGACAGACAGACAGACAGACAGACAGACAGACAGACAGACAGACAGACAGACAGACAGACAGACAGACAGACAGTATGAGTACTGACTAGAGGAACAGTCATTACTCGTACCAAACACACAGACAGACAGTATGAGTACTGACCAGAAGGACCATCCATAGTCCCAGGTGTGGGGTCTCCAGTCTTCAGGACCCAGACTAACTGTGATCTGGAAAACCTGGGTGTACATCATATGGGCCACCATGCCTAGCAGACCTGAGGAGACGCATATACAGACACACACACACACACACACACACACACACACACACACACACACACACACACACACACACACACACACACACACACACACACACACACACACACACACACACACACACACACACACACACACACACACACACACACACACACACACACACACACAGCGGTTTAACCTCTACAGGATCGGTCTGTCCCCCCGCGGGACAATTGAACTAACGTGCGCTAATGTGATTAGCATGAGGTTGTAAGTAACAAGAATATTTCCCAGGACATAGACATATCTGATATGGGCAGAAAGCTTAAATTCCTGTTCATCTAACTGCACTGTCCAATTTACAGTAGCCATTACAGTGAAAGAATACCATGCTATTGTTTGAGGAGATTGTTCAGTTATGAACTTCAAAATGTATCAATTAACCAATTAGGCACGTATGAGCATATATTACATTACATATGGTAATGACTCAGAAACACATTGTCATCTCTATGAGCATATATTACATTAGATATGGTAATGACTCATAAACACATTGTCATCTCTATAAGCATATATTACATTAGATATGGTAATGACTCATAAACACATTGTCATCTCTATGAGCATATATTATATTAGATATGGTAATGACTCATAAACACATTGTCATCTCTATGAGCATATATTACATTAGATATGGTAATGACTCATAAACACATTGTCATCTCTATGAGCATATATTACATGATATATGGTAATGACTCATAAACACACAGTACACATTAAATACCATTGATATGGATATATAGATACTCAATAAGAGGACAATGCTGTGTGTAAATGGATTACAACACCGACATGCAGCTGTTGTTTTTACGCATATAATCCTATTTCCTTTGTAGTCTCTATGGGTTCTGGTCAAAAGTAGTGCACTATGTAGGGAATAGGGTGCCATTTGCCTGCGACAGCAACAGCTGTCCTGCGGCTACAGCAGCTGGGCTGAAACAGCTACGACCCGCTCTGGGCGGAACACACAAACACACACACACACACACCTTCACACACACAGTCATACACACACACACACACACACACACAGTCATACACACACACACACACACCTTCACACACACACACACACACACACACAGTCATACACACACACACCATTCATGTGGTATGAATGTCAGCCAGTGGAGGCAGTCATTACTCACTGGTGTCTATGGTGCTGACCTGCTCTGACCTGCTCTGAAGAGAGGAGGAGGAAGGGAGAGAGATACAGAAAGAGAGAGAGAGAGAGACATACCACCAGAGAGAGAACAGAGAAGACAGAGGACAGAGAGGTCATGATCAGATGAGCTCCTGCATTCTTCAGCATGTTCTAGGAAAAATATAGATTTGGAGTTAGATAAACTTGGATTTTTTGTCAGGGACATGTACAGGATTCTACCCTCCACAGCATAACCTTCACTTCAGATCAAAACTCAAAAACCTACAACCTGATATTGGACGGAATTACAGAATCACCTGGAAGGCCCAAGCTATACACCAAATGCTCTGGCAAACAACCTGAAAACACCATCCAACCTGGAACTGAGTGAGTCATGTTTAGTCTGAAGACATATTTTATATTCAAAAGCCAACAAGAAAAATACATTACAATGATATATTTGACTTTATGAGGACTGAATGCTGAGTCGGACTAGCAAGCTCGCTAGGACAAGGAGATACTACTTCAATTAGCACTGACGTGTCAAGTGAGAGGTGTCAGAGTCCTTTAGTCCAACAATGGCAGGGGAATCAAACAGGCTACCCTAACCAAATGCAGAGGGCTGTGAAGTTGCCTCCTGCTGTTAAGAGGACATTAAATATCACTACCCTCTGTATGTAAAACATTATAAGGCAAGAAAAGATCACAAAATGAAGCTCCTTATGGAAAATCAAGAGACACTTTTTGTTGACTGTTATAAAAATGCGAACATCAGCAACCTCATCTTCCACACAGACCATCCCCTGGCATGGCACAGTGTTATATTAACCAGACCATCCCCTGGCATGGCACAGTGCTATATTATCACACTACCCCTCTGTTAAGAGGTGGTGGTGGGGGGGGGGGGGGGGGGGGGGGGTTAAGGAGGGGTGGAAACTCAGGATACTAGACAATGAGGACTCTGAGTAAGCTAATATAAATCTCTGGAACAGTATTGGTACAGGGCAACCCCAAACAGTTTCAGCTGGGCGTTCACCTAATCAAAGAATTAGCTCTGCAGGAGAAGCTCTCCCTTGAGAAAGATACCCCCACCCCGAGCGGGTCAGACCAGACCTCTTCATTATACAACCCCACAGATGAGCAACCCCAAGTGGAAAGTCAACCTCCCAGCACAGAGTACTACCCCCTCATTGAAATGAAGGATAAATTCACCCAGCTGGAGGTAAGGCAGGTGGAGCTGGAACAGCAGGTGATTACACTCCAGTCAGCACAGACCCAGACAATAGTCCAGCACAACAACACCCCCTTAACCAGACCCAGAGAGCTGGAGGTGGAGAGAGACATATCTGCACTCTGGACTGTGGTGAGACAACTTCAACAATATAAAAAGCATGAGCAGGAGAAGAACAGAGCACTAGAGGAGAGGATCAGACTGCTGGAGGAGAGGTTGAGGGGGATGGCGTGTGACAGAGAATAACCTACTAGAGAGGTGGCCACCCCCACAGAGAAGCCAGCAGAACAGCCCACCTCAGCTCCTGACAACAGTCTCGACACCATAGCAGAACACTTCATGGAACACAAAGCCTTCACTATCTCATCCTGGAATCTCAAGGCCTGAAGTCATCTGCCTTTGGCCTAAAGAGCAGGAACCTGGACTTCACCAAAGAAATCGGAAATACAGACATTGTCATCCTACAAGAAACATGGTATAGAGGAGACAGACCCACTGATTGCCCTCTAGGTTACAGAGAGCTGGTAGTCCCATCCACCAAACTACCAGGTGTGAAACAGGGAAGGTACTCAGGGGGTATGCCAATTTGTTATAGAGCAGACCTATCTCACTCTATTAAATGAATCAAAACAGGAATATTTTACAGCTTCTCCATCCTGGAGGGGGAAATCAATCATTTCCAGACCCAGGGACATGTACTAGTCTGTGGTGACCTAAATGCTATAACTGGACAAGAACCTGACACCCTCAGCACACAGGGGGACAAACACCTGTCTGGAGGTGACAGCATTCCCTCCCCCATATGCCCCCCAAAGCACAACTATGACAACATAACCAACAAAAACGGGTCACAACTCCTGCAGCTCTGTCACACGCTGGGTATGTACATAGTCAATGGTAGGCTTCGAGGGGACTCCTATGGTAGGTACACCTATAGCTCATCCCTTGGCAGTAGTACTGTAGACTACTTTATCACTGACCTCAACCCAGAGTCTCTCAGAGCGTTCAGTCAGCCCACTGACACCCCAATCAGATCACAGCAAAATCACAGTCTACTTGAACAGAACAAAACTCAATCATGAGGCATCAAAGCCAAAGGAACTGAATAATATTAAGAAATGCTATAGATGAAAGGAATGCAGTTTGGAAACCTACCAACAAACAATTAGGCAACAACAAATTCAATCCCTTTTAGACAACTTCCTGGGTAAAACGTTCCACTGTAGTGAAGGTGTAAACTTGCCAGTAGAAAATCTTAACAGTATATTTGACCTCTCAGCTTCCCTATCAAACCGAAAATGTTCAAATAGAAAACCGAAGAAACTGAACAACAATGACAAATGGTTTGATGAAGAATGCAAAAACCTAAGAAAGAAATTAAGAATCCTGTCCAACAAAAAACACAGAGACCCAGAAAACCTGAGCCTACGCCTACACTATGGTGAATCACTAAAACAATACAGAAATACACTATGGAAAAAGAAGGAACAGCACGTCAGAAATCAGCTCAATGTAATTGAAGAATCCATAGACTCTAACCACTTCTGGGAAAACTGGAAAACACTAAACAAACAACAACACAAAGAATGGTCTATCCAAAATGGAAATGTATGGATAAATCACTTCTCCAATCTTTTTGGCCCTATACCAAAAAACAAACAGCAAAAACATATACACGATCAAATACAAAGATTAGAATCAACTATTAAAGACCCACTGGATTCTCCAATTACATTGAATGACAAAATACAAACCCTTTACCCCAAAAAGGTCTGTAGTGTTGATGGTATCCTCAAAGAAATTATAAAATATACAGAGCACAAATTCCAATTGGCTATACTTAAACTCTTTAACATCCTCCTCAGCTCTGGCATCTTCCCCAATATTTGTAACCAAGGACTGATCACCCTAATCACAAATTTGACCCCAATAACTACTCTGGGATATTTGTCGATAGCAACATTGGGAAAATCCTCTGCATTATCATTAACAGCAGACTCATACATTTCCTCAGTGAAAACAATGTACTGAGCAAATGTCAAATTGTCTTTTTACCAAATTATCATACGACAGACCACGTATTCACCCTGCACACCCTATTTGACAAACAAACAAACCAAAACAAAGGCAAAGTCTTCTCATGCTTTCTTGATTTCAAAAAAGTATTCGAATCAATTTGGCATGAGGGTCTGCTATACAAATTGATGGAAAGTGGTGTTGGGGGAAAAACATACGACATTATAAAATCCATGTACACAAACAACAAGTGTGCTTTTAAAATTGGCAAAAAACACACTTCTTCCCACAGGGCCGTGGGCTGAGAGAGGGAGTCATGTGTCTACAGTTTGCTGATGGTCTGGTGCTTCTGTTCCCAACCAAGAAGGGCCTACAGCAGCACCTAGATCTTCTGCACAGATTCTGTCAGACCTGGGCCCTGAGAGTAAATCTCAGTAAGACAAAAATAATGGTGTTCCAAAAAAGGTCCAGTCGCCAGGACCACAAATACAAATTCCATCTAGACACCGTTGCCCTAGAGCACACAAAAAACGATACATACCTTGGCCTAAACATCAGCGCCACAGGTAATTTCCACAAAGCTGTGAACGATCTGAGAGACGAGGCAAGAAGGACATTCTCTGCCATCAAAAGGAACATAAAATTCGACATACCAATTAGGATCTGGCTAAAAATACTTGAATCAGTTATAGAAACCATTGTCCTTTATGGTTGTGAGGTCTGGGGTCTGCTCACCAACAAAGAATTCACAAAAGGGGACAAACACCAAATTGAGACTCTGCATGCAGAATTCTGCAAAAATATCCCCCATGTACAACGTAGAACACCAAATAATGCATAATGCATGACCCAAACTTAAGGAAAGCTTTGACTATGTACAGACTCAGTGAGCATAGCCTTGCTATTGAGAAAGGCATGGCTCTCAAGAGAAGACAGGCTATGTGCACACTGCCCACAAAATGAGGTGGAAACTGAGCTGCACTTCCTAACCTCCTGCCCAATGTATGACCATATTAGAGACACATATTTCCCTCAGATCACACAGATCCACAAAGAATTCGAAAACAAATCCAATTTTGATAAACTCCCATATCTACTGGGTGAAATTCCACAGTGTGTCATCACAGCAGCAAGATTTGTGACCTGTTGCCACAAGAAAAGGGCAACCAGTGAAGAACAAACACCATTGTAAATACAACCCATATTTATGCTTATTTATTTTAACTTGTGTGCTTTAACCATTTGTACATTGTTACAACACTGTATATATATAATATGACATTTGTAATGTCTTTATTGTTTTGAAACTTCTGTATGTGTAATGTTTACTGTTAATTTGTATTGTTTGTTTCACTTTTGTGTATTGTCTACCTCACTTGCTTTGGCAATGTTAACACATGTTTCCCATGCCAATAAAGCCCCTTGAATTGAAATTGAATTGAATAGATAGATAGATAGATAGATAGATAGATAGATAGATAGATAGATAGATAGATAGATAGATAGATAGATAGATAGATAGATAGATAGATAGATAGATAGATAGATAGATAGATAGATAGATAGATAGATAGATAGATAGATAGATAGATAGATAGATAGATAGATAGATAGATAGATAGATAGATAGATAGATAGATAGATAGCACTCCCAATGTGTGTGTCCAAAAGATCCCGATGGAAGAACTACTGTAGGAGAGTCTTCCTGTATCTCTAGTGTTTGTTTCAAGTTTTACAGTTTATTTGTCAAGTTCACAGGATACACCAGGTGGAAGCAGTGAAATGCTTACCGGCACTTTCCCAACAATGCAGTATTCAAGTCACTAATATCAAGTCAATAATATAGTAAGAAAAACACGAGAAATACAAGAAATACTTATTCTTATTACTGTTTTTGATTTGCTCGTGTTGCGAAGTGCTTGTGTTTCTAGCTCCGACAGTGCAGTAATATCTAACAATTTCACAACGTATACCCAATACACACAAATCTAAGTAAAGGAATGGAATTAAGAATATATACATATATTTACAAGCAATGTCAGAGCGGCATAGACTAAGATACAGTAGAATAGAATACAGTAAATACATATGAGATGAGTAATGCAAAATATGTAAACATTATTATTAAAGTGACTAGTGTTCCATTTATTAAAGTGGCCAGTGATTTCAAGTCTATGTACAATATATAGGCAGCAGCTGTTTAACAGTCTGATGGCCTTGAGATAGAAGCTGTTTTTCAGTCTCTTGGTCCCAGCTTTGATGCACCTGTACTGACCTCGCCTTCTGGATGATAGCGGGGTGAACAGGCATTGGCTCAGGTGGTTGTTGTCCTTGATGATCATTTTGGTGTAGGTGTCCTGGATGGCAGGTAGTCACCTCTGGTGATGCGTTGTGCAGACCACACTACCCTCTGGAGAGCCCTGCGGTTGTGGGCGGAGCAGTTACCGTACCAAGCGGTGATACGGCCCGACAGGATGCTCTCAATTGTGCATCTGTAGAAGTTTGTGAGGGTTTTATGGGCCAAGACAAATTTATTCAGCCTCCTGAGGTTGAAGAGGCGCTGTTGTGCCTTCTTCACCACACTGTCTGTGTGGGTGGACCATTTCAGGTTGCCAGTGATGTGTACGCCCAGGAACTTGAAGCTTTCCACCTTCTCCACTGCGTTCCCGTCGATGTGGATAGGGGGGTGCTCCCTCTGCTGTTTCCTGAAGTCCACGATCATCTCCTTAGTTTTGTTGACGAGTAAGAGGTTATTTTCCTGGCATCACACTCCCAGAGCTCTCACCTCCTCCCTGTAGGCTGTCTCATCATTGTTGATAATCAGAAGTACTATATATTTAGTGTGTATCACACTTGTGTGTTTGTGTGTGCATGTGTGTGTGCATGTGTGTGTCCATGTGTGTGTCCGTGTGTGTGTGTGTGTGTGTGTGTGTGTGTGTGTGTGTGTGTGTGTGTGTGTGTGTGTGTGTGTGTGTGTGTGTGTGTGTGTGTGTGTGTGTGTGCGTGTGTCCGTGTGTGTGTGTGTGTGTCTGTGTGTGTCCGTGTGTGTCCGTGTGTGCGTGCGTGTGTCCATGTTACCTGAGAGCACGGTGAAAACAGCAGCGAAGGCGTTGAGTTTAAGTCCGTCGATGACGTTGTTGGAATGGAACAGCTCCAGACACATGAGACTGAACCCAACCACCAACAACATGATGTATAGTACCTCTGATACCACCGACAGCCACAGGACTCCTGGAACACACACACACACACACACACACACACACACACACACACACACACACACACACACACACACACACACACACACACACACACACACACACACACACACACACGGACAAACACACACACACACACACACACACACACACACAAAATAATGAAACATTTAAAAAAGTAATCCTTTCTAGATAAAACTGTACTAAATATATTCACGTCATCAAATAATTGATTAAAACACATTGTTTAGCTATGAAGCCTCAACAGTACTCTGTCGGGTAGCACCATGGTGTAGCCAGAGCATAGCTAGCGTCTGTCCTCATTGACTTCAATACAAAACCTAGGAGGCTCATGCTCCTCACCCCCCTTCCATAGACCTATGGTAATTATGTCGACTTCCGGAGGACGTCCTCCAACCAATCAAAGCTAACATGTTGTCCACCCAATCAGAGAATTAACGTAATACTATGCATGTTTTAGAAGCTTGGTGAGTTGTTGGATAGATTTTGAATTGAGATAGTCAGCTTGTTTGGGGATATATTTTAATTAAAATTAGTTTCCTCAAACTGCAGGATACGGAGGAAGTAGATTATATATTGTTTTCTTGGTTTTAGAACTTTATATTTGTGTCGAGTTAATGCAATTTATTTCAATTTACCTTGCTAACTTTAGTAGCCACTCGTTACCTAGCTACCAGAGTGCAGTTTTCTCTGCCAGAGTCACTAACGCTAACGACAATGTAGTGGATTTCACTGCCCACATCAGATTCAAGCTTCTGGGAAAAAGCTGTATTGGATGAAGGTCTGCGTATTCAAACTGAGCAACACAACGAGAAGGTAAGAAGAAACAGAGATGTTTTCAAGAAGATGATCTACGCCACTGCATTTTTAGGCACGTAGCATTTTGGCGTTGTCGTGCTTTTGGCATCATTAAAAGTGAAGACTGTTATTTTATCAAATCAATTCTATGTAATTATTATTACGTGATTAAACTAATCATGTAATTGTAATTAACTAGGAAGTCGGTGGCACCAAGGAAAATATTCAGATTACAAATTAATTTTACTAATATAACTCTTCAGATATTTTTATATCTGATCAATTAGTCTTCTTATTAACGAATTATTATTTACCACACGTTAGTCTCATTCCAAACGTCGTAAATTGTTGGTTATCTGCACGAACCCAGCCTTTACTATGAATCATCCATACACCAATTGGCTTAATCGTTTATTTACTAACTAACTAAATAATCACAGAAATGCATAAACAAACAACAGTAGATATTGGTTAGTAACAAATGATAGGGAAGATTTCCTAGTGGGCTAAGCCGATATGACGGCTTGGTGGACAAAGGGAAGTGGGTGTGGACTGAGACAGAGCGGGAAAGGAAAAAGAGATCACTACATAGTTGATAATTATATTAATTGAAATGCTAATCCTTTGCACATGAACGCCCACTCATTCGGGAATAATTGCAATCAATATATGTTTACGCCCAGTGTGTCGTTGCGATCTCTGTTGGAATCGTCAGTCCGTCTGCTGGAGAGTTCATCCGAGTCTCTTTCTGTTTCCCTGAAGAATAAAGTATTTCGTCGGTTAGAATGGATACTTCAGAGCACCATTCAGAAATGATTTTCATAGAATAGATGTTTCGGCGGTTGTCGGTAATCGCATCCCAGGTTGACAATTTCTAGCAGCAGACTAGTTATTTATATCTAAGATTTGCTCTTATTCTGTAGGCATCGATAGCCTCAGAGTTGAACCATTTCCAGCCGTGTAGCCAATGCTCCACGTGGTATGGTTAGGAATTCGATAACTATTCACAATCACAGCTCACGGTGTGGGTTTGCTTAGTCTTGATACTCAAACCTGTGCCACCTCAGTTTACACCGAGGTACGCGTGGTCTGAAGAGTATTTCCTCAGGAGGAGGTTTTATTCGTAACAATAGAAAAGACGGTTCTATGACACCAGATCATGTCTGTGCTCACGGGGGTGTGGCTACTGACTAGTTAAACTGTAGATGGAATACAATTCTCTCACATTAAAGGTTTAACATCACATTACATAATTTCACAAATAGTTTCATCTTTACTCATTCATTTTATACAAGAATTAGATGCAAACACCATAATTGAGAAATGTACACATTCAGAGATATATAGTCATGTGTGTTTCCTGTCCTCTCTGAGGTCATCAAATGAAACACACTCATCATACCCGTCCCTTAAGTGTCCACGGACCATTCCCACCTCCTCACAAGTGGACATTTTGTTTCATATTCCCATTTTTGGGATTTAGGAGTTCGCCATGTAAAATCCTTTGTTCTCTCTGTGTCTCTCTTTCTGCATGGCCAGGGGGAGAGAGTCTCCGACAGGAATTTACGACCTGAGATAACAGAACCTGGGTGTAGAAGAGAGTAGGAAGCCGTGATCTATACCCAGAAAGGGCCACGTCATGACAGCGTTTAGGAGGCACGATTACTTGCTGAGCATATGGACATATCTACTGTCTTCTCTGGGATGTTGAAATCAATTCAGAATGATTGTCATTTGCTCTCTCATCCACCGGTGCATTTTCCTAGCTTTGGGATGAGAGTTGAATACATCTCTGATAGCTTGGGGGACAGACCAGGATACATTTTCCTAGCTTTGGGATGAGAGTTGAATACATCTCTGATAGCTGAGGGGCAGACCAGGATACATTGTCCTAGCTTTGGGATGAGAGTTGAATACATCTCTGATAGCTGGGGGCCAGACCAGGATACATTGTCCTAGCTTTGGGATGAGAGTTGAATACATCTCTGATAGCTGGGGGGCAGACCAGGATACATTGTCCTAGCTTTGGGATGAGAGTTGAATACATCTCTGATAGCTGGGGGGCAGACCAGGATACATTTTCCTAGCTTTGGGATGAGAGTTGAATACATCTCTGATAGCTGGGGGGCAGACCAGGATACATTGTCCTAGCTTTGGGATGAGAGTTGAATACATCTCTGATAGCTGAGGGGCAGACCAGGATACATTGTCCTAGCTTTGGGATGAGAGTTGAATACATCTCTGATAGCTTGGGGGCAGACCAGGATACATTGTCCTAGCTTTGGGATGAGAGTTGAATACATCTCTGATAGCTTGGGGGCAGACCAGGATACATTGTCCTAGCTTTGGGATGAGAGTTGAATACATCTCTGATAGCTGGGGGACAGACCAGGATACATTGTCCTAGCTTTGGGATGAGAGTTGAATACATCTCTGATAGCTTGGGGGCAGACCAGGATACATTGTCCTAGCTTTGGGATGAGAGTTGAATACATCTCTGATAGCTGGGGGACAGACCAGGATACATTGTCCTAGCTTTGGGATGAGAGTTGAATACATCTCTGATAGCTTGGGGACAGACCAGGGTACATTGTCCTAGCTTTGGGATGAGAGTTGATAGGCTGTACTGTGCTGCTTCTCTCCGACCTCATGAAAGACCGTGAATCAGATATATGACAACGTGACTCGTCAGTCAGTATTTTAATGACACGAACACAAGACATACATCCCAAATGACACCCTTTATCTCTCTACATGGTGAACTACTTCTGACCAGGGTGTACCCTAGTCCATTTAGACTTTACCTCTATCTCTCTACATGGTGAACTACTTCTGACCAGGGTGTACCCTAGTCCATTTAGACTTTACCTCTATCTCTCTACATGGTGAACTACTTCTGACCAGGGTGTACCCTAGTCCATTTAGACTTTACCTTTATCTCTCTACATGGTGAACTACTTCTGACCAGGGTGTACCCTAGTCCATTTAGACTTTACCTTTACCTCTCTACATGGTGAACTACTTCTGACCAGGGTGTACCCTAGTCCATTTAGACTTTACCTCTATCTCTCTACATGGTGAACTACTTCTGACCAGGGTGTACCCTAGTCCATTTAGACTTTACCTCTATCTCTCTACATGGTGAACTACTTCTGACCAGGGTGTACCCTAGTCCATTTAGACTTTACCTTTATCTCTCTACATGGTGAACTACTTCTGACCAGGGTGTACCCTAGTCCATTTAGACTTTACCTTTATCTTTCTACATGGTGAACTACTTCTGACCAGGGTGTACCCTAGTCCATTTAGACTTTACCTTTACCTCTCTACATGGTGAACTACTTCTGACCAGGGTGTACCCTAGTCCATTTAGACTTTACCTTTACCTCTCTACATGGTGAACTACTTCTGACCAGGGTGTACCCTAGTCCATTTAGACTTTACCTCTATCTCTCTACATGGTGAACTACTTCTGACCAGGGTGTACCCTAGTCCATTTAGACTTTACCTTTACCTCTCTACATGGTGAACTACTTCTGACCAGGGTGTACCCTAGTCCATTTAGACTTTACCTTTACCTCTCTACATGGTGAACTACTTCTGACCAGGGTGTACCCTAGTCCATTTAGACTTTACCTCTATCTCTCTACATGGTGAACTACTTCTGACCAGGGTGTACCCTAGTCCATTTAGACTTTACCTCTATCTCTCTACATGGTGAACTACTTCTGACCAGGGTGTACCCTAGTCCATTTAGACTTTACCTCTATCTCTCTACATGGTGAACTACTTCTGACCAGGGTGTACCCTAGTCCATTTAGACTTTACCTCTATCTCTCTACATGGTGAACTACTTCTGACCAGGGTGTACCCTAGTCCATTTAGACTTTACCTTTATCTCTCTACATGGTGAACTACTTCTGACCAGGGTGTACCCTAGTCCATTTAGACTTTACCTTTATCTCTCTACATGGTGAACTACTTCTGACCAGGGTGTACCCTAGTCCATTTAGACTTTACCTTTACCTCTCTACATGGTGAACTACTTCTGACCAGGGTGTACCCTAGTCCATTTAGACTTTACCTCTATCTCTCTACATGGTGAACTACTTCTGACCAGGGTGTACCCTAGTCCATTTAGACTTTACCTCTATCTCTCTACATGGTGAACTACTTCTGACCAGGGTGTACCCTAGTCCATTTAGACTTTAACCAATACGGGTCAAAAATAGTGCACTATAAAGGGAACAGGGCTCTATAGGGCTCTGGTCAAAGTAGTGCACTATGTAGGGAACAGGGTGCCATTTGGGAGACATCCAAGGAAACAGGAGAGAGAGGGCTCGGTCTGTCAATATTCTCAAGTAGCTGAGACACCTATAAAACATTTACTATCTCTGAATTCATTACATTAACAGGAAAAACTGTGTGTGTGTGCGTGCGTGCGTGCGTGCGTGCGTGCGTGCGTGCGTGCGTGCGTGCGTGCGTGCGTGCGTGCGTGCGTGTGTGTGGTGACAAAGCTTTTTAAAGTAACCAATCCAAGAGAATTAGTTCTGGGAATTGAATGTGAACGTAAAAAGATTCTTCTTCTTCTTCTTCTTGTTCATGACGCACTCAGGTGGCGTCTAGTTGTCAGAAAACAGGTGGCCGTGTCTTAAAAATCATCCCAAACAACAACAGTCATGGGAGGAGAAAACAATGACAGGAAAACATCAAAGTGAAGGAGACAGAACACACCAAACAGCTTGCTGATCCCAGACCAGATTCTATGTAAAACAGCTTGCTGATCCCAGACCAGATTCTATGTAAAACAGCTTGCTGATCCCAGACCAGATTCTATGTAAAACAGCTTGCTGATCCCAGACCAGATTCTATGTAAAACAGCTTGCTGATCCCAGACCAGATTCTGTGTAAAACAGCTTGCTGATCCCAGACCAGATTCTATGTAAAACAGCTTGCTGATCCCAGACCAGATTCTATGTAAAACAGCTTGCTGATCCCAAACCAGATTCTATGTAAAACAGCTTGCTGATCCCAGACCAGATTCTATGTAAAACAGCTTGCTGATCCCAGACCAGATTCTATGTAAAACAGCTTGCTGATCCCAGACCAGATTATATGTAAAACAGCTTGCTGATCCAGACCAGATTCTATGTAAAACAGCTTGCTGATCCCAGACCAGATTCTATGTAAAACAGCTTGCTGATCCCAGACCAGATTCTATGTAAAACAGCTTGCTGATCCCAGACCAGATTCTATGTAAAACAGCTTGCTGATCCCAGACCAGATTCTATGTAAAACAGCTTGCTGATCCCAGACCAGATTCTATGTAAAACAGCTTGCTGATCCCAGACCAGATTCTATGTAAAACAGCTTGCTGATCCCAGACCAGATTCTATGTAAAACAGCTTGCTGATCCCAGACCAGATTCTATGTAAAACAGCTTGCTGATCCCAGACCAGATTCTATGTGAAACAGCTTGCTGATCCCAGACCAGATTCTATGTAAAACAACTTGCTGATCCCAGACCAGATTCTATGTAAAACAGCTTGCTGATCCCAGACCAGATTCTATGTAAAACAGCTTGCTGATCCCAGACCAGATTCTATGTAAAACAGCTTGCTGATCCCAGACCAGATTCTATGTAAAACAGCTTGCTGATCCCAGACCAGATTCTATGTAAAACAGCTTGCTGATCCCAGACCAGATGTAAACGGTGAGAGTTGTTGATATTAAAAGAAGTAGCTAAATAACAAGGTACAAAAGTAACAAGTTTACTCCCTATAGAGACCCATTAACTCTACTACTAACCCCTCTCTACTAGGAACCCCTCTCTACTAGGAACCCCTCTCTACTAGGAGCCCCTCTCTACTAGGAACCCCTCTCTACTAGGAACCCCTCTCTACTAGGAACCCCTCTCTACTAGGAGCCCCTCTCTACTAGGAACCCCTCTCTACTAGGACGCCCCTCTCTAATAGGACGCCCCTCTCTACTAGGAGCCCCTCTCTACTAGGAACCCCTCTCTACTAGTAACCCCTCTCTACTAGTAACCCCTCTCTACTAGTAACCCCTCTCTACTATGAACCCCATTGTCACAAAATGTATTAAGTACTAATCAGATATGTTAAAAATGTTATTCTTATTTGTAGTGAAGTCCAATTAATTGTGCTAATATTATATACTAATTATGTTCTGGCCCGCCGACTGTTGGCTCAGAAAAAATGTGGCCCGCAAACCTAGCTGACAAACCCTGCCTCATTCATGAAATGAGTAGGTGTGTCCAAACTTTTGACTAGATACAGTACCAGTCAACAGCTGGGACACACCTACACATTCCAGGGTTTTTCTTCATTTTTACTATTTTCTACATTGTAGAATAATAGTGAAGACATCAAAACTATGAAATAACACATATGGAATCATGTAGTAACCAAAAAAGTGATAAACAAAGTAGCCACCCTTTGCCTTTATGACAGCTTGACAGCTTGGCTCTTGGCATTCTCTCAACCAGCTTCACCTGAAATGCTTTTCCAATAGTCTTTAAGAAGTTCCCACATATGCTGAGCACTTATTGGCTGCTTTTCCTTCACTCTGCGGTCCAACTCCTCCCAAACCATCTCAATTGGGTTGAGGTCGGGTGATTGTGGAAGCCAGGTCATCTGATGCAGCACTCCATTACTCTCCTTCTTGGCCAAATAGCCCTACACAGCCTGGAGGTGTCATTGTCCAGGCCCACTAAGCACAAAACAGAAGGGATAGCGTATTACCTCCCGGGTGGCGCAGTGGTCTAGGGCACTGCATCGCAGTGCTAGCTGCGCCACCAGAGTCTCTGGGTTCGCGCCCAGGCTGGGCTGGGTTCGCGCCCAGGCTCTGTCGCAGCCGGCCGCAACCGGGAGGTCCGTGGGGCGACGCACAATTGGCATAGCGTCGTCCGGGTTAGGGAGGGTTTGGCCGGTAGGGATATCCTTGTCTCAGTATGTAAAATGTAATAAAATGTATGCACTCTACTGTAAGTCGCTCTGGATAAGAGCGTCTGCTAAATGACTAAAATGTAAATGTAAAAATGTATCGCTGCAGAATGCTGTGGTAGCCATGCTGGTTAAGTGTGCCTTGAATTCTAAATAAATCACTGACAGTGTCACCAGCAAAGCACCCCTATACCATCACACCTCCTCCTCCATGCTTCACAGTGGGAACCACACATGCGGAGATCATCCATTCACCTACTCTGCGTCCCACAAAGTCACGGCGGTTGGAACCAAAAATCTCAAATTTGGACTCATCAGACCGAAGTACAGATTTCCACCGGTCTAATGTCCATTGCTCATGTTTCTTGGACCAAGCAAGTCTCTTCTTATTATTGGTGTCCTTTAGTAGTGGTTTCTTTGCAGCAATTCGACCATGAAGGCCTGGTTCACTCACTCTCCTCTGAAAAGTTGATGTTGAGATGTGTCTGTTACTTGAACTCTGTGAAGCATTTATTTGGGCTGCAATGTCTGAGGCTGGTAACTCTAATGAACTTAACCTCTGCAGCAGAGGTAACTCTGGGTCTTCCTTTCCTGTGGCGGTCCTCATGAGAGCCAGTTTCATCATAGCTCTTGATGGTTTTTGTGACTGCACTTGAAGAAACGTTCAAAGTTCTTGAAATGTTTCGGATTGACTGACCTTCATGTCTTAAAGTAATGATGGACTATTGTTTCTCTTTGCTTATTTGAGCTGTTCTTGCCATAATATGTGCTTGGTCTTTTACCAAATAGGGTTATCTTCTGTTGGCTCATACTGATTGGCTCAAACGCAGTAAGAAAGAAAGAAATTCTACAAATTAACTTTTAACAAGGCACACCTGTTAATTCAAATGCATTCCAGGTGAATTTCTCATGAAGCTGGTTGATAGAATGCCAAGAGTGTTCAAAGCTGTCATCAAGGAAAGGGTGGCTACTTGGAAGAATCTCAAATATAAAAAATATTTTGATTTGTTTAAAACTTTTTTGGTTAATACATGATTCCATATGTTTTATTTTATAGCTTGAATGACGGGTGTGTCCAAACTTTTGACTGGTACTGTATATTTAAGCAATAAGGACTGAGGGGGGTGTGGTATATGAGCCAATATACCACGACTAAGGGCTGCTCTTCTGCATGACGCAACGCCGAGTGCCTGGATACATCCCTTAGCCTTGGTATATTGCCCATATACCACAAATCCCTGAGGTGCCTTATTGCTGTTATAAACTGATTACCAACGTAATTAGAGCAGTAAAAATACATGTTTTGTCATACCCTGATCGGCTGTCAGCCAATCAGCATTCAGGGCTTGAACCACCCAGTTTATAAATGTATATATATATTATTGAGTTATTTTGTAAGCAGTAAGGTACAGTAGCTTTATATTTTAACAATGCCCAGTTTACTAGGAAATGTCTGTTTGGAAAAGTTCATTTATTCAAGCTAAATTAGCCTTTTACCTCAAAGGGAAAAGTTGTTTAGGTTTACAGGACTGGTACAGTCCACCTTTAAGTCCTATAACACTCACCAGATAGAAGTTCTGTTCATTTCATTCAATTTGAAGTTTTATCTTTTCATATTTCCCACGTTGTGTCGGAGCTCCGTGTGTCGGTGGGGTTGTGCATCCGGGGCGCACACGCGCCTTTGCGAAAGCGCTAAACGTTGTTGCCGCTAGTCGACAAATTCCAATCAAGTTGATCAGTGTTAAAAGTGATCCCTATATTGATTGTGCACAGTACATGGAAGTGAAGACGTCTGTTTTAGACAGAAGACTATATCATGTGGTAAATAGGAGAATGCCAGTTGCACTATGCGTCAGTCTGTTTCTGTTGTCATGTGGCCCTGCTTTATTCTGGACCTGGAGGATAACTATGGGCCCGTTTCAGAAGGCCGTTCAGTGGTGATGCTGCTTCAGCCTGGTACAGTCCACCTTTAACTCCTATAGAAGACCATTCAGTAGTGATGCTGCTTCAGTCTGGTACAGTCCACCTTTAACTCCTCTAGAAGGCCGTTCAGTAGTGATGCTGCTTCAGCCTGGTACAGTCCAGTAGTGATGCTGCTTCAGCCTGGTACAGTCCACCTTTAACTCCTATAGAAGACCATTCAGTAGTGATGCTGCGTCAGCCTGGTACAGTCCACCTTTAACTCCTCTAGAAGGCCGTTCAGTAGTGATGCTGCTTCAGCCTGGTACAGTCCAGTAGTGATGCTGCTTCAGCCTGGTACAGTCCACCTTTACTTCCTATAGAAGGTCATTCAATAGTGATGCTGCTTCAGTCTGGTACAGTCCACCTTTAACTCCTATAGAAGGTCATTCAGTAGTGATGCTGCTTCAGCCTGGTACAGTCCACCTTTAACTCCTATAGAAGGCCGTTCAGTGGTGATGCTGCTTCAGCCTGGTACAGCCCACCTTTAACTCCTATAGAAGACCATTCAGTAGTGATGCTGCTTCAGTCTGTTACAGTCCACCTTTAACTCCTATAGAAGACCATTCAGTAGTGATGCTGCTTCAGCCTGGTACAGTCCACCTTTAACTCCTATAGAAGGTCATTCAGTAGTGATGCTGCTTCAGCCTGGTACAGTCCACCTTTAACTCCTATAGAAGGTCATTCAGTAGTGATGCTGCTTCAGCCTGGTACAGTCCACCTTTAACTCCTATAGAAGGTCATTCAGTAGTGATGCTGTTTCAGCCTGGTACAGTCCACCTTTAACTCCTATAGAAGACCATTCAGTAGTGATGCTGCTTCAGCCTGGTACAGTCCACCTTTAACTCCTATAAAAGACCATTCAGTAGTGATGCTGCTTCAGCCTGGTACAGTCCACCTTTAACTCCTATAAAAGACCATTCAGTAGTGATGCTGCTTCAGCCTGGTACAGTCCACCTTTAACTCCTATAGAAGACCATTCAGTAGTGATGCTGCTTCAGCCTGGTACAGTCCACCTTTAACTCCTATAGAAGACCATTCAGTAGTGATGCTGCTTCAGCCTGGTACAGTCCACCTTTAACTCCTATAGAAGACCGTTCAGTAGTGATGCTGCTTCAGCCTGGTACAGTCCACCTTTAACTCCTATAGAAGGTCATTCAGTGGCGATGCTGCTTCAGCCTGGTACAGTCCACCTTTAACTCCTATAGAAGACCATTCAGTAGTGATGCTGCTTCAGCCTGGTACAGTCCACCTTTAACTCCTATAGAAGGCCATTCAGTAGTGATGCTGCTTCAGCCTGGTACAGTCCACCTTTAACTCCTATAGAAGGTCATTCAGTAGTGATGCTGCTTCAGCCTGGTACAGTCCACCTTTAACTCCTATAGAAGACCATTCAGTAGTGATGCTGCTTCAGCCTGGTACAGTCCACCTTTAACTCCTATAGAAGACCATTCAGTAGTGATGCTGCTTCAGCCTGGTACAGTCCACCTTTAACTCCTATAGAAGGTCATTCAGTAGTGATGCTGCTTCAGCCTGGTACAGTCCACCTTTAACTCCTATAGAAGACCATTCAGTAGTGATGATGCTTCAGTCTGGTACAGTCCACCTTTAACTCCTATAGAAGACCATTCAGTAGTGATGATGCTTCAGTCTGGTACAGTCTACCTTTAACTCCTATAGAAGACCATTCAGTAGTGATGCTGCTTCAGCCTGGTACAGTCCACCTTTAACTCCTATAGAAGGCCATTCAGTAGTGATGCTGCTTCAGTCTGGTACAGTCCACCTTTAACTCCTATAGAAGGTCATTCAGTAGTGATGCTGCTTCAGCCTGGTACAGACAAATCCCAGACCTATGGCCTCAGCACACACACACACACACACATACACCCCCCCCACACACACACACACACACACATATATACCCACATTACTCACCTCTCTCTGAGGCCGGAGCCAGATCAATGAAGCTACGACACTTCTCACCTGAGAGAGAGAGAGAGAGAGAGAGAGAGAGAGAGAGAGAGAGAGAGAGAGAGAGAGAGAGAGAGAGAGAGAGAGAGAGAGAGAGAGAGAGAGAGAGAGAGAGAGGTGGAGAGAGAGAGAGAGAGAGAGAGAGGTGGAGAGAGAGAGAGAAAGGTAGAGCGAGAGAGAGAGAGAGAGTACAAGAGCGTTAATATCTGTTAACATAAATAATTTTAACTTTTTTGTATTTTTTATTTTAACACAGTAAAGAGTTTAAATATTAAAAGGCTCGGATTCTATCTGAATGTGTTTTGTCAGCTCTGTACCTTTTAAAGGCAATGTTCCTGCGTTCCCCGGAGACCGCATTCACAGTAAACGCTGCATATGTCGGCTCAATCGGGAGTTTATTTTAAATGGAGCGTAGCTGACAAAGCGCGATGGGATTAAATCCCAGGCCTTATTCTCCATTGACAAATCAACATAGTACATAATGAAAATCTTAGCAAACACTTGTGGAGGACAAAGCCTAGGACAGATTGTTTGGTGAGTCTGCCAGAAGAGTTTCAATTCAGATTTTTAAATAACTTTTTGAAGAAAGGGATATTGTTAACGACAAAGAGAGCAGCTGGAATTAAATCTGGATGAAAAACACTGTGAACATTAGACTGGAGGATGTGTGTGTGTGTGTGTGTGTGTGTGTGTGTGTGTGTGTGTGTGTGTGTGTGTGTGTGTGTGTGTGTGTGTGTGTGTGTGTGTGTGTGTGTGTGTGTGTGTGTGTGTGTGTGTGTGTGTGTGTGTGTGTGTGTGTGTGTGAGAGAGAAATACATTATTTCCCAGTTGAAGGTGAAACTCCTTCTCTTTTGTGGATAACACATCCACACTATCGCCCCCTCACTTTCCAAGATGTAGAACACCCAATTAAACATGTGTGTGTTAGTGATTGTGTGCATGTGTGAGAGAGAGTCTCTCTCTCTCTCTCTCTCTCTCTCTCTCTCACTCTCTCTGAGCTGATCCTAGACCTGTCTAAAGGTAACTTCTAAAAGTATAGTAGCTTGTAAACATTTCTGGAAGTGAATCACTAATGGAATAGGTTGATCTAATGGACTGAGCTCGTTATGGGTTCATTAGTTAATTGATGGTTGTTATGGATGGTTGATGGTTGTTAACCGTAACAGCTCTGTCTGTCATCCCTGTAGGATGTGATCGTTCCTCTCTCTCTCTCTCAATGGGCACACACACACAGGGCTGGCACAGTTACCGTATAACAACATAACCAACCGTTAAAGATGATTACCGTATAACAACATAACCAACGGTTAAGAATGATTATCGTATAACAACATAACCAACGGTTAAGGATGATTACCGTATAACAACATAACCAACGGTTAAGGATGATTACCGTATAAACACATAACTAACGGTTAAGGATGATTACCGTATAACCACATAACCAACGGTTAAAGATGATTACCGTATGACAACATAACCAACCGTTAAAGATGATTACCGTATAACAACATAACCAACGGTTAAGGATGATTACCGTATAACACCATAACTAACGGTTAAGGATGATTACCGTATAACAACATAACCAACGGTTAAGGATGATTACCGTATAACAACATAACCAATGGTTAAAGATGATTACCGTATAACCACATAACCAACGGTTAAGGATGATTACCGTATAACACATAACCAAGGTTAAGATGATTACCGTATACACAATAACCAACGGTTAAAGATGATTACCGTATAACAACATAACCAACGGTTAAGGATGATTACCGTATAACAACATAACCAACGGTTAAGGATGATTACCGTATAACAACATAACCAACGGTTAAGGATGATTACCGTATAACAACATAACCAACGGTTAAGGATGATTACCGTATAACAACATAACCAACGGTTAAAGATGATTACCGTATAACAACATAACCAACGGTTAAGGATGATTACCGTATAACAACATAACCAACGGTTAAGGATGATTACCGTATAACAACATAACCAACGGTTAAAGATGATTACCGTATAACAACATAACCAACGGTTAAGGATGATTACCGTATAACAACATAACCAACGGTTAAAGATGATTACCGTGTAACAACATAACCAACGGTTAAAGATGATTACCGTATAACAACATAACCAACGGTTAAGGATGATTACCGTATAACAACATAACCAACGGTTAAGGATGATTACCGTATAAACACATAACTAACGGTTAAGGATGATTACCGTATAACCACATAACCAACGGTTAAAGATGATTACCGTATAACAACATAACCAACGGTTAAAGATGATTACCGTATAACAACATAACCAACGGTTAAGGATGATTACCGTATAACCACATAACCAACGGTTAAAGATGATTACCGTATAACAACATAACCAACGGTTAAAGATGATTACCGTGTAAAAACATAACCAACGGTTAAAAAGATGATTACCGTATAAACACATAACCAACGGTTAAGGATGATTACCGTATAACAACATAACCAACGGTTAAAGATGATTACCGTGTAAAAACATAACCAACGGTTAAGGATGATTACCGTATAACAACATAACCAACGGTTAAAGATGATTACCGTGTAAAAACATAACCAACGGTTAAAGATGATTACCGTGTAAAAACATAACCAACGGTTAAGGATGATTACCGTATAACAACATAACCAACGGTTAAGGATGATTACCGGATAAACACATAACCAACGGTTAAGGATGATTACTGTATAACCACATAACCAACGGTTAAGGATGATTACCGTATAACAACATAACCAACGGTTAAGGATGATTACCGTATAACAACATAACCAACGGTTAAGGATGATTACCGTATAACAACATAACCAACGGTTAAGGATGATTACCGTATAACAACATAACCAACGGTTAAAGATGATTACCGTATAACCACATAACTAACGGTTAAGGATGATTACCGTATAACAATGTAACCAACGGTTAAGGATGATTACCATATAACAACATAACCAACGGTTAAGGATGATTACCGTATAACAACATAACCAACGGTTAAAGATGATTACCGTATAACAACATAACCAACGGTTAAGGATGATTACCGTGTAACAACATAACCAACGGTTAAAGATGATTACCGTATAACAACATAACCAACGGTTAAAGATGATTACCGTGTAACAACATAACCAACGGTTAAAGATGATTACCGTATAACAACATAACCAACGGTTAAAGATGATTACCGTATAAACACATAACTAACGGTTAAAAAGATGATTACCGTGTAACAACATAACCAACGGTTAAAGATGATTACCGTATAACAACATAACCAACGGTTAAAGATGATCACCTTATAACAACATAACCAACGGTTAAGGATGATTACCGTGTAACAACATAACCAACGGTTAACGATGATTACCGTGTAACAACATAACCAACGGTTAAAGATGATTACCGTATAAACACATTACTAATGGTTAAAAAGATGATTACCGTATAACAACATAACCAACGGTTAAGGATGATTACCGTATAACCACGTAACCAACAGTTAAGGATAACGACCGTCACGACCGTCACTATCTAGCTACTCCCCTCTCCTCACTGATCTGATATTGACTACACTATCTAGCTACTCCCCTCTCCTACTGACCTGATATTGACTACACTATCTAGCTACTCCCCTCTCCTCACTGACCTGATATTGACTACACTATCTAGCTACTCCCCTCTCCTTACTGACCTGATATTGACTACACTATCTAGCTACTACCCTCTCCTCACTGATCTGATATTGACTACACTATCTAGCTACTTCCCTCTCCTTATTGACCTGATATTGACTACACTATCTAGCTACTCCCCTCTCCTCACTGACCTGATATTGACTACAATATCTAGCTACTTCCCTATCCTTACTGATATTGACTACACTATCTAGCTACTCCCCTCTTCTTACTGACCTGATATTGACTACAATATCTAGCTACTCCCCTCTCCTTACTGATATTGACTACACTATCTAGCTACTCCCCTCTCCTCACTGACCTGATATTGACTACACTATCTAGCTACTCCCCTATCTTTACAGCTGGAGAGCAATGCTCAGCAAGCGGGAGCGAAGGACACTGTGCCCGTGTTGTTGTGTTGTCATCTTGCAGCTGAAACTGCCCCTACTGTGTAGTGGACTGTATCACGGTGACATCCAGATGGTTACTACCCAATACTACAAGCTGCTATCCCATTGGAAAGAAAATCAAGTGGGATGGAACAAATCAAGTGGGATGGAACAAATCAAGTGGGATGGAACAAATCAAGTGGGATGGAACAAATCAAGTGGGATGGAACAAATCAAGTGGGATGGAACAAATCAAGTGGGGTGGAACAAATCAAGTGGGATGGAACAAATCAAGTGGGATGGAACAAATCAAGTGGGGTGGAACAAATCAGGTGGGATGGAACAAATCAAGTGGGATGGAACAAATCAAGTGGGATGGAACAAATCAAGTGGGGTGGAACAAATCAAGTGGGATGGAACAAATCAAGTGGGATGGAACAAATCAAGTGGGATGGAACAAATCAAGTGGGGTGGAACAAATCAAGTGGGGTGGAACAAATCAAGTGGGATGGAACAAATCAAGTGGGGTGGAACAAATCAAGTGGGATGGAACAAATCAAGTGGGATGGAACAAATCAAGTGGGGTGGAACAAATCAAGTGGGATGGAACAAATCAAGTGGGATGGAACAAATCAAGTGGGATGGAACAAATCAAGTGGGATGGAACAAATCAAGGGGGATGGAACAAATCAAGTGGGATGGAACAAATCAAGTGGGATGGAACAAATCAAGTGGGATGGAACAAATCAAGTGGGGTGGAACAAATCAAGTGGGGTGGAACAAATCAAGTGGGATGGAACAAATCAAGTGGGATGGAACAAATCAAGTGGGATGGAACAAATCAAGTGGGGTGGAACAAATCAAGTGGGGTGGAACAAATCAAGTGGGATGGAACAAATCAAGTGGGATGGAACAAATCAAGTGGGATGGAACAAATCAAGTGGGATGGAACAAATCAAGTGGGATGGAACAAATCAAGTGGGATGGAACAAATCAAGTGGGATGGAACAAATCAAGTGGGGTGGAACAAATCAAGTGGGATGGAACAAATCAAGTGGGGTGGAACAAATCAAGTGGGATGGAACAAATCAAGTGGGATGGAACAAATCAAGTGGGATGGAACAAATCAAGTGGGGTGGAACAAATCAAGTGGGATGGCAAGTACCTGGATAAAACACCCTGCTCGTTTGCACCAGCTTGTATCTCAGCTGACATACAGCACCAGTCAAAAGTTTGGACACCAACTCATTCAAGGGGTTTTATTTATTTTTACTATTTTCTACATTGCAGAATAATAGTGAAGACATCAAAACTTTGAAATAACACACATGGAATCTTGTCGTAACCACCACATGGTGTAATTAAAGCATCCAGCCAGGGTGTAACTCTGTTGCTGCAGTTACACCACAGCATTTTATTTGGAGATTGGGTTGATAGTATCATGTTCTAATATGTATTATCATGTTGTCATGTTCTAAAGTGTATTCTCATGTTCTAATGTATATTCTCATGTTCTAGTGTGTATTCTCATGTTCTAGTGTGTATTCTCATGTTCTAATGTATATTATCATGTTCTAGTGTGTATTCTCATGCTCTAATATGTATTATCATGTTGTCATGTTCTAATGTGTATTCTCATGTTGTCATGTTCTAATGTGTACTCTCATGTTCTAATGTGTACTCTCATGTTCTAATGTATATTCTCATGTTCTAGTGTGTATTCTCATGGTCTAATGTGTATTCTCATGTTCTAATGTGTATTATTCTCATGTTCTAATGTGTATTATTCTCAAGTTCTAATGTGTATTATTCTCATGTTCTAATGTGTTTTCTCATGTTCTAATGTGTATTCTCATGTTGTCATATTCTAATGTATATTTTCATGTTCTAATGTGTATTATTCTCATGTTCTAATGTGTACTCTCATGTTCTAATGTGTATTCTCATGTTCTAATGTGTATTCTCATGTTCTAATGTATATTCTCATGTTCTAGTGTGTATTCTCATGTTCTAATGTGTATTATCATGTTCTAATGTCTATTCTCATGTTGTCATGTTCTAATGTGTACTCTCATGTTCTAATGTGTATTCTCATGTTATAATGTATATTCTCATGTTTTAGTGTGTATTCTCATGTTCTAATGTCTATTCTCGTGTTCTAATGTGTATTATCATGTTCTAATGTCTATTCTCATGTTGTCATGTTCTAATGTGTACTCTCATGTTCTAATGTGTATTCTCATGTTATAATGTATATTCTCATGTTTTAGTGTGTATTCTCATGTTCTAATGTCTATTCTTATGTTCTAATGTGTATTATCATGTTCTAATGTCTATTCTCATGTTGTCATGTTCAAATGTGTACTCTCATGTTCTAATGTGTATTCTCATGTTATAATGTATATTCTCATGTTTTAGTGTGTATTCTCATGTTCTAATGTCTATTCTCATGTTCTAATGTGTATTATCGTGTTCTAATGTCTATTCTCATGTTGTCATGTTCTAATGTGTATTCTTCTCATGTTCTAATGTGTATTCTCATGTTCTAATGTGTATTATCATGTTCTAATGTGTTTTCTCATGTTCTGATGTGTATTCTCATGTTCTCATGTTACAATGTGTATTGTCATGTTCTAATGTGTATTGTCATGTTCTCGTGTATTCTCATGTTCTAATGTGTATTCTCATGTTGTCATGTTCTAATGTGTTTTCTCATGTTCTAATGTGTATTATTCTCATGTTCTAATGTGTTTTCTCATGTTCTAATGTGTATTATTCTCATGTTCTAATGTGTTTTCTCATGTTCTAATGTGTTTTCTCATGTTGTCATGTTCTAATGTGATTTCTCATGTTCCAATGTGTTTCTCATGTTCTAATGTGTTTTCTCATGTTCTAATGTGTATTCTCATGTTCTAATGTGTATTCTCATGTTGTCATGTTCTAATGTGATTTCTCATGTTATCATGTTCTAATGTGTATTCTCATGTTCTAATGTGTTTTCTCATGTTCTAATGTGTATTATTCTCAAGTTCTAATGTGTTTTCGCATGTTCTAATGTGTATTCTCATGTTCTAATGTGTTTTCTCATGTTCTAATGTGTATTATTCTCAAGTTCTAATGTGTTTTCGCATGTTCTAATGTGTATTCTCATGTTCTAATGTGTATTCTCATGTTCTAATGTGTTTTGTCATGTTGTCATGTTCTAATGTGATTTCTCATGTTCTAATGTGTATTCTCATGTTCTAATGTGTATTATCATGTTCTAATGTGTATTCTTCTCATGTTCTAATGTGTATTCTCATGTTCTAATGTGTATTCTCATGTTATAATGTGTATTCTCATGTTGTCATGTTCTAATGTGTATTATTCTCATGTTCTAATGTGTATTCTCATGTTCTAATGTGTATTCTCATGTTCTAATGTGTATTCTCATGTTGTCATGTTCTAATGTGTATTCTTCTCATGTTCTAATGTGTATTCTTCTCATGTTCTAATGTGTATTCTCATGTTCTCATGTTATAATTTGTATTCTAAATTTCCCAAACACGTGGTCCCGTGTGGCTCAGTTGGTAGAGCATGGCGCTTGCAACGCCAGGGTTGTGGGTTCAATTCCCACGGGGGACCAGGGTTCAATTCCCACGGGGGGACCAGGATGAATATGTATGAACTTTCCAATTTGTAAGTCGCTCTGGATAAGAGCGTCTGCTAAATGACTTAAATGTAAATGTAAATGTAATCCTGGTCTAAAAAGCACTTTCAATGGAGATTTTCTTTTGAGAATGTGTTTTAGTCCAAGACTAGGCTTAATCTTGGGGCTGCTGAGTGAATCAAATCAATCATCAATCACATCCGGCTGTGATTTGGAGTCCCATAGGGCAGCGCACAATTGGCCCAGCGTCGTCCGGGTTTGGCCGGGTTAGGCCGTTTTGTAAATAAGAATTTGTTCTCAACTGACTTGCCTAGTTAAATAAAGGTTAAATATTTTTTTTTAAATAAATTAAAAGGGCTCCCGTTGCATTCAATCCTGCCCTCATCACCAGACACCCCAATGCCACCAGACTTTAGTCCGGTTTCCGGTTGATGGCTTCACCGAGGTCAGAGGTGGATACCTGCACAAAGGAAGTTATTTAAGTGCCGCTGAGGGTATGCAATCCCCAACAGCACTACTTCACTGTAGGAAGGTGAAATTCCAGTGGCAAAGGGAGGAGACACAGGAAGACCAGTATCTTCCACAGCTGCAGGATGCTGCCAGAGCCCCAGTCTGTCAGAGTCTGCCTACCGCGCGCCGCCAGCACACACACAAAGCACAAAGACACACACAGAGATGCATACATACACACACTGCCTGCTTGCCTGCCAGATAACATAGGACAGCTGTGTGTGGGGTTGAGGTACGAGGTAATGCCAGCCTACCAGCCCAGAGAGAGGAGAGAACACTGGATTCCCACTAAATGGCCAAAAAGTCCAAATTGTTTGTACCCTAAAAAATTATAAAACCATAAATAAGATTTTTGGTCTTAATTTAAAGTTAGGGTTAGGCATAAGCAGAGTTAGCAGAGTGGTTAGGGTCGGGGTTAGGCATAAGATTAGCAGTGTGGTTATGGTTAGGGTTAAGGCTTGGGTTAGGTTTGAAACAACTAGAAGGACTTGGCCAGATAGTGCTCACCAGGCTACATTGGCTTCCACAGCTCCCATAAAGCTCTGCATGTGTGTGTGTGTATGTGTGTGTGTGTTTGGCTCTCTCTCTTTCTTTCTTTCTTTCTTTCTTATCTCTCTCTCACACACTCTCTCTCTCTCTCTCTCTCTCTCTCTCAAACAAACAAACAAAGCGCTACCAAAATTCTATCAACACATCTTCTGTGCTACACGTGCAACATCAACTCTTAAACATTGCTACTCTCCGTTCTGGGATGGCTACAAGGCCCTCCCCCACCCTCCCTTTGGAAAATCAGATCATGCCTCCATTCTGCTGCTTCCCTCATATAAGCAGAAACTCAAACAGGAAATACCCATGGTAAGGACTGTTCCACGTTGGTCAATCGGAATCTATGCTTCAAGATTGTTTTGATCATCACAGGCTGGGAAACGTTCCCGGGTTGCCTCTGAAAATAGTATTGACGTATACACTGACTCGATGACTGAGTTCATCAGCAAGTGCATAGAAGATGTTGTTCGCGCTGTGACGATTAGATTAGGCAGCATTCATGCAAAACTGAAAGTCCGAACCACCACATTTAACCATGGCAAGGTGACTGGGAACATGGACGTGTACAAACAGACCAGCTTTGACCTCCGTAAGACAATTGAAGAGGCAAAACAACAGTACAAGGACAAAGTGGAGACGCAATTCAACGGCTCAGACACACTATGTATGTGGCAGGGATCCCAGACCATCACAGATTATAAAGGGAAAGTCAGCCACGTCGCGGAACCATTGTTCCTTTACCCAAGAAAGCGAAGGTAACTGAACTAAATGACTATCTGTAACGATCGTCGTATGAAGGAGTGGACCAAAACGCAGCGTGGTAAGTGTTCATGATACATTTATTACTCAAAACACTCGAACAAAATAACAAAGAGGGAAAACCGAAACAGTCCTGTCAGGTGCAGACACTAAACAGAAAACAACTACCCACAAAACCCAAACGAAAAAGGACAACTTATATATGATCCACACCAACATAGAAATTAAGAAACTAGAATGCCCACCCTAGTCACACCCTGGCCTAACCAAATGAGAGAATAAGAACCTCTCTATGGCCAGGGCGTGACAGTACTCCCCCCCAAAGGTGCGGACTCCGGCCGCAAAACCTGACTCTAAAGGGGAGGGTCCGGGTGAGCATCCCTTCACGGCGGCGGCTCTGGTGCGGGACGTAGACCCCCCTCCGCCTGAAGATCCCTCCGCTTTGGTGGCGGCCCTGGTGCATGGACCTTCACTGGAGGAACCGGGCCGCAGATCATCGCCGGAGGAACCAGACCACCGATCATCGCCGAAGGCTCCGGACTGGGAACCGTCGCTGCAGGCTCCGGACTGGGGACCGTCGCCAGTGGCTCCGGACTGGGGACCGTCGCCGGAGGCTCCGGACTGGGGACTGTCGCTGGAGGCTCCGGACTGGGGACCGTCGCTGGAGGCTTAGTACGTGGCGCCGGAACAGGTCTCACCGGAATGAGGAGACGTACTGGCAGCCTAGTGAGTGGAGCTACCACAACACATCCTGGCTGGATACTCACTTTAGCTCGGTGAGTGTGGAGAGCTGGCACAGGACGCACTGGGCTATGGCGGAGCATTTGAGGCATAGTGCGTAGAGCCAGCGCAGGACACACTGGACCGTGCAGGCGCACCGAAGGTCTGGAGCACAGCGCTGACAGAACTCGTCCTGGCTGGATACCCCCTGTAGCCCGGCAAGTGCGGGGAGCTGGAACAGGCCGCACTGGGCTGTGCTGGCGAACCAGGGACACCGTGCGTAGAGCTGGCGCAGGATAACCTGGACCAGGATAACCTGGACTGCGGGGAGCTTGCACAGAGGGCACCGGGCTGTGGATGCGCACTGAAGGCATGGTGCGCAGAACCGGATAGCACGGTGCTTGACCGGTCACTCGCTCCCCACGGTAAGCACAAGGAGTTGGCTCAGGTCTGAACCCTGACTCTGCCAATCTCCCCGTGTGCCCCCTTTTGGGGCTGCCTCTCGTTCCTGCCTCGCTGCTCCCACTCCTCATAACGTTACCATTCTGCCTTTGCTGCTTCAATCTCCTCCTTCGGACGGCGATACTCCCCAACCTGCGTCCAGGGTCCTTTTCCGTCCAGAATCTCCTCCCATGTCCACTTGTCCATTTTTCCACGCTGCTGACCCCCAGGTGGTGAAGGTAGATAACAACACCTCCACTACGCTGATCCTCAACATGGGCGTCCCACAGGGGTGCGTGCTCAGCCCCCTCCTGTATTCCCTGTTCACCCATGACTTCATGGCCATGCACCTCTCCAACTCAATCATCAAGTTTGTTGACGACACAATAGTGGTAGGTAGGCCTGATTACCAATAACGATGAGACAACCTATGGGGAGGAGGTGAGAGCCCTGGCAGAGTGGTGCCAAGAAAATAACCTCTACCTCAACATCAACAAAATGAAGGAGCTGATCGTAGGCTTCAGGAGACAGCAGAGAGAGCACGCCCCCATCCACATTGACGGGGAAGCAGTGGAGATTACTTAGCATGCACATCACTGTCAACCTCAAATGGTCCCTTCACACAGACAGTGTGGTGAAGAAGGCTCAACAGCGCCTCTTCAACCTCAGGAGGCTGAAGAAATTAGTCTTGGCCCCTAAGACCCTCACAAACTTCTATAGATGCATCATTGAGAGCATTCTGTCAGGCTGTGTCATCGTACATCAATTCCAACCGCAGGGCTCTCCAGAGGGTGGTGCGGTCAGCCCAACACATCATCGGGGGCACACCCACGGCCCTCCAGAACATCTACAGCTCCGTGTGTCACAGGAAGGCCAAGAAGATCATCAAGAACCTCAGCCACCCGAGCCACGGCCTGTTCACCCCGCTACCATCTAGTAGCAGCAAATCTAATCAAAATCAAACCACATTTTATTAGTCACACAGGTGTTTAGCAGATGTTGTTGCGAGTGTAGCGAAATGCTCTAGTTCCGACAGTGCAGCAACATCTAACATGTAATTGTCAACGGGTGTATTAGAGGCGAAGTCAGGTGCAGGAGAGCAGAGTGATGTAAACAAGCGCACTTTTATTTTAGATCCAAAAACGAGAGCACTACATAAATAAAACGCGCTCAAAACACGGAACATAATAAAAGTAAAGTGTAAATGAACACCACAATAACATGAAACAATTACCCACAAAACATGATGGGAAACAGAGGGTTAAATACAAGTAGATTGATTGGGGAAATGAAAACCAGATGTGTATGGAACAAGACAAGACAAATGGATATATGAAAAATGGAGCTGCGATGGCTAGAAAGCCGGTGACGTCGATCGCCGAACGTCGCCCGAACAAGGAGAGGAGCCGACTTCGGTGGAAGTCGTGACAGTAATATCTAACAATTTCACAACAAATACCCAATACACACAAATATAAGTAAAGGAATGGAAAATTAATATGTAAATATGTGGATGAGCAATGGGTCAGAGAGACTGAAAAACAGCTTCTATATCCAGGCCATCTGACCGTTAAACATTCACCGCTAGCCGGCCTCCTCCGAGTACCCTGCCCTGAACCTTAGTCACCGGCTACCACCCGTTACTCTACCCTGCACCTTAGAAACTGCTTTTCCCTATGTACATAGAGTCATTGAACACAGGTCACTTTAGTAATGTTTACACATACGGCTATACCTACTTTATATGAACTGTCTTAGACACAGTTTATATATAATGGTGTGTATCGACAGTATGGACAGTATATGAATAGAAACGTGTTTGATCTGCAGTGTGTCTCTAGCCCCAACAGTGCAGTAATAATACCTAGCAATACAAAACAACATAATCAAAAAAGTAATAAAACAAAGAAATGAAATATATATTCAAGACCCTGTCATTGCTCATTCTGATATTTCGTCATTTCTTTTTTGTTTACTTTGTGGATTATGTGCCTATCGTTTTGTATAGCTTGGTATTACTGCACTGTTGGAGCTAGAAACACAAGCATTTCTCTGCACCTGTGATAACATCTGCTTGTCTGTGTATGCACCAATAAACTTTGATTAAATTCGATTTTTTGAGTCTGAGAGTAAACCTGTTGTTGAAGTGAGCGATTAGCTCATATGAGTTACCGGTACGTACCGCGGGAGATATTGACGAGTGAGTGTGTGCACCATACACGTTGCAGATCAATCAATGTGAAAATGTCCAGCCTTAGTATCACTGTTAATTAAATAAAGTCCGATATTAACTAATAACTGTCTGGTTGTTCTGGTCGTAATATTCTTAACTTAGCCTATAAAAGAGAATAAACAGTTACGTTTGACTGTCAGCACATTTTGTTTAGACTACTTATCATACCAACATCGTATTTTTCTTTTTTTTCCTACTTATTGAAACGTTTTGATATTATTCCTGCAACGTGCACTGTTGAGAGAAGAGCTCGCAAGTAAGCATTACATACTACCGTTTACATCCCATTGTATCCTGTGCATATGACAAATAAACTTAGACTTTAGTTGTGATTTCAACTCATTTATCCGATTTCCCGAGACCATTAGTCAACATTCAACCGGATTTAAATAATTCTAATGACTCATTATGAGCGCGTCTAACTAACGGAAACGTTATCATCTCACCTGGACCGTGAATGTTCTCCTCGCAGGAGTACCAGATCCCGGTGTGGAAACGGCGGAACAGAAAGCGATCGTCTCCGGTCTCCCAGCTGTAGTGGACCTTGCTCTTGTCTGTCTCGTTCGTGCCGCTGTCGATGCAGTTGTGCCGCCGCTGCTTGCTGCAGTTGGGCTTGGGGACGCGCTGAGTGCCCTCGCACCAGTACGTCGTAATGAACGCGGTGGTGGAAAAAAACAGCGCGACCAGGTTGAGTCCAACCGAGAGCAACGCGCGGCATTTCCGCGTGGTCTTCATAGTCTTCCGCGCACTGGGAGCGGAGGAACTGTTGCACAGAGGCGCTAAAAGTTCATAAATGACAGACGGCGGGGTTGAGTAATGGAAGAATGAAACAAAACATTGCCGAGGGAAAGGACGGAGGCGTGCAGAGGAGAGGAGAGCGCACGAAACTATTCCCTAGCAGTCTACTCCAACGGCACCCAGTCTGTAAACGGTGCTCAGAGAAGATAGACGCATCTGGGAAGGTAGATGGTTGGGTTCCCCGTCATGTTATCGTCTTTCTATCTGCGTCGGACTGTGACATCTTTGGCAGCGTGTCGAGGGAAAGAACATGCCCAAGGAGTGGCGTGGCTACAATGAAAAGCTCAGCCAGGCTGATCAGCTTTAATAGTAAAACCCAGTCACTGCTGGCAGGGTGCGTGGCTCCGTGAGTAGTCTGGTCTCTCTCTCTCTCTCTCTCTCTCTCTCTCTCTCTCTCTCTCTCTCTCTCTCTCTCTCTCTCTCTCTCTCTCTCTCTCTCTCTCTCTCTCTCTCTCTCTCTCTCTCTCTCTCTCTCTCTCTCTCTCTCTCTCTCTCTCTCTCTCTCTCTCTCTCTCTCTCTCTCTCTCTCTCTCTCTCTCCCTCTCTCCCTCTCTCCAGATGGTTACAGTAGGTGTTAACTGATAGCAGTGATTGAGATGCTGTTGTGTCTCATGGATCTAATTAGTCATGGTAATGAGATATTGACATACTATAGTGTAGTGTTGCTGTCCTGCTAATCCTGCCTCAACCCCTGAACTCTGGACCTTAATACTGCAGAGCTGTGTTGCTGTCCTGCTAATCCTGCCTCAATCCCTGAACTGAGGTCTGGACCTTATTGGCACAGGGCGTGTCTGTGTGTTTCACATCATGTAGGTGCAAAGCTTCTGGTTGCTACCCTCCAAATTCAATATATTTGATTTGACAGAGGCAAAGCAGTACCCCCTCTTTTCCAGTCTCATTTTTCACAGGCTCTTTATTGTATCATTTTAGGTTTGTGAACATGGAGCTGCTAAAACACCTGTTCTGTATTATGAAACACTCCATATAAAAAACATATTTACTGTTTTATCTTGAGACTTTTGACAAACAGCTCGTAACTGCGACTTGCATCCCCCCCCCCCTCTCTCTCTAAAGCTCTCTTTCTCTGTCTCTCTCTCTCTCTCTCTCTTCTCTTTCTCTCTCTTTCTCTCTCTCTCTCTCTAAAGCTCTCTTTCTCTGTCTCTGTCTCTAAAGCTCTCTTTCTCTGTCTCTCTCTCTTCTCTTTCTCTCTCTCTCTCTCTCTCTCTCTAAAGCTCTCTTTCTCTGTCTCTCTCTCTAAAGCTCTCTTTCTCTGTCTCTCTCTCTTCTCTTTCTCTCTCTCTCTCTCTCTCTCTCTAAAGCTCTCTTTCTCTGTCTCTCTCTCTAAAGCTCTCTTTCTCTGTCTCTCTCTCTTCTCTTTCTCTCTCTCTATCTCTCTCTCTCTCTAAAGCTCTCTTTCTCTGTCTCTCTCTCTTCTCTTTCTCTCTCTCTCTCTCTCTCTCTCTCTCTCTCTCTCTCTCTCTCTCTCTCTCTAAAGCTCTCTTTCTCTGTCTCTCTTCTCTCTCTCTCTCTCTCTATGTCTCTCTTTCCCTGTCTCCCTCTCTTGTCTTTCTCTCTCTCTCTCTCTAACTCTCTCTTTCTCTCTCTCTAACTCTCTCTTTCCCTGTCTCTCTCTCTTCTCTTTCTCCCCTTCTTTTCTAAAGTGGTTCTCTATTTTTTCTCTCTGCAGTAGTTTATGAGCTAAGATGATGCTCCAAGTGAGAGAACAGGAGAGGGGAGGAGAGGGGGAGAATGAGAGAGGAGGACAGAGGAGAAGTTGTAAACTAGTGGTGGTGAGAAGAGGTTGGGAGGCTGTAAACTATCCATCACCTATCAGACAGACACACACACACACACACACACACACACACACACACACACACACACACACACACACACACACACACACACACACAAACACACACACACCCACACACACACACAAACACACACACACACACACACCCACACACACACTAACACACTAACACACTAAAAAACACATGCACATGCACACTCACACACAGGCAAGTCTTTGAGTCGCTCGTTCAAGGGAAAATGATGCAGAGGGAACACTTCTGTTATCCTGTAGTTGATCAAGGTAACAGGAATGAGACAGTGAAATTACGACGCGGCTGGCGCCCGACTCACGGGCAGGTGGCAATGTCACCTTTCTGGCTGTCACTCTGAGTAACGCACCCCTCAGTCTCTCCACAGTATCACACACACACACACACACACACACACACACACACACACACACACACACACACACACACACACACACACACACACACACACACACACACACACACACACACACACACACACACACACACACGTGGGAGAAGGAATGGCCATGTCACCAAGGAAACACAATGCTTTTAATTGTCTGACATTCGAACACTGAGGCGTGTGAGCCGGCACGGAGGCGTTTGTGTGAACTGGTGTGTGTCCAGGAAACTGATTTGACCTTGGCAGAAACGGACTCCAGTCAGTAGGTAAACCAGTCAGTAGGTAAACCAGTCAGTAGGTAAACCAGTCAGTAGGTAAACCAGTCAGTAGGTAAACCAGTCAGCTGGTAAACCAGTCAGTAGGTAAACCAGTCAGCTGGTAAACCAGTCAGTAGGTAAACCAGTCAGTAGGTAAACCAGTCAGTAGGCAAACCAGTCAGTGGGTAAACCAGTCAGTGGATAAACCAGTCAGTAGGTAAACCAGTCAGTAGGTAAACCAGTCAGTAGGTAAACCAGTCAGTAGGTAAACCAGTCAGTGGGTAAACCAGTCAGTAGGTAGACCAGTCAGTAGGTAAACCAGTCAGTAGATAAACCAGTCAGTAGGTAAACCAGTCAGTAGGTAAACCAGTCAGTAGATAAACCAGTCAGTGGATAAACCAGTCAGTGGATAAACCAGTCAGTGGATAAACCAGTCAGTAGATAAACCAGTCAGTGGGTAAACCAGTCAGTGGGTAAACCAGTCAGTGGGTAAACCAGTCAGTAGGTAAACCAGTCAGTGGGTAAACCAGTCAGTAGGTAAACCAGTCAGTGGGTAAACTAGTCAGTAGGTAAACCAGTCAGTAGGTAAACCAGTCAGTGGGTAAACCAGTCAGTGGGTAAACCAGTCAGTAGGTAAACCAGTCAGTAGGTAAACCAGTCAGTAGGTAAACTAGTCAGTAGGTAAACCAGTCAGTGGGTAAACCAGTCAGTGGGTAAACCAGTCAGTAGGTAAACCAGTCAGTAGTTAAACCAGTCAGTGGGTAAACCAGTCAGTGGGTAAACCAGTCAGTAGGTAAACCAGTCAGTAGGTAAACCAGTCAGTGGATAAACCAGTCAGTGGATAAACCAGTCAGTAGGTAAACCAGTCAGTGGGTAAACCAGTCAGTGGGTAAAGCAGTCAGTGGATAAACCAGTCAGTAGGTAAAACAGTCAGTTGGTAAACCAGTCAGTAGGCAAACCAGTCAGTAGGTAAACCAGTCAGTGGATAAACCAGTCAGTAGGTAAACCAGTCAGTGGGTAAACCAGTCAGTGGGTAAAGCAGTCAGTGGATAAACCAGTCAGTAGGTAAACCAGTCAGTAGGTAAACCAGTCAGTAGGTAAACCAGTCAGTAGGTAAACCAGTCAGTAGGTAAACCAGTCAGTGGATAAACCAGTCAGTAGGTAAACCAGTCAGTAGGTAAACCAGTCAGTAGGTAAACCAGTCAGTGGGTAAACCAGTCAGTGGGTAAAGCAGTCAGTGGATAAACCAGTCAGTAGGTAAACCAGTCAGTAGGTAAACCAGTCAGTAGGTAAACCAGTCAGTAGGTAAACCAGTCAGTAGATAAACCAGTCAGTGGGTAAACTAGTCAGTAGGTAAACCAGTCAGTGGGTAAACCAGTCAGTGGGTAAACCAGTCAGTAGGTAAACCAGTCAGTGGGTAAACCAGTCAGTGGGTAAACCAGTCAGTAGGTAAACCAGTCAGTAGGTAAACCAGTCAGTGGATAAACCAGTCAGTGGATAAAACCAGTCAGTAGGTAAACCAGTCAGTGGGTAAACCAGTCAGTGGGTAAAGCAGTCAGTGGATAAACCAGTCAGTAGGTAAACCAGTCAGTGGGTAAACCAGTCAGTGGGTAAAGCAGTCAGTAGGTAAACCAGTCAGTAGATAAACGAGTCAGTAGGTAAACCAGTCAGTAGGTAAACCAGTCAGTAGATAAACCAGTCAGTGGATAAACCAGTCAGTGGATAAACCAGTCAGTGGATAAACCAGTCAGTAGATAAACCAGTCAGTGGGTAAACCAGTCAGTGGGTAAACCAGTCAGTGGGTAAACCAGTCAGTGGGTAAACCAGTCAGTGGGTAAACCAGTCAGTAGGTAAACCAGTCAGTGGGTAAACTAGTCAGTAGGTAAACCAGTCAGTAGGTAAACCAGTCAGTAGGTAAACCAGTCAGTGGGTAAACCAGTCAGTGGGTAAACCAGTCAGTAGGTAAACCAGTCAGTAGGTAAACCAGTCAGTGGATAAACCAGTCAGTGGATAAACCAGTCAGTAGGTAAACCAGTCAGTGGGTAAACCAGTCAGTGGGTAAAGCAGTCAGTGGATAAACCAGTCAGTAGGTAAACCAGTCAGTAGGTAAACCAGTCAGTAGGTAAACCAGTCAGTAGGTAAACCAGTCAGTAGGTAAACCAGTCAGTAGGTAAACCAGTCAGCTGGTAAACCAGTCAGTAGGTAAACCAGTCAGCTGGTAAACCAGTCAGTAGGTAAACCAGTCAGTAGGTAAACCAGTCAGTAGGCAAACCAGTCAGTGGGTAAACCAGTCAGTGGATAAACCAGTCAGTAGGTAAACCAGTCAGTAGGTAAACCAGTCAGTAGGTAAACCAGTCAGTAGGTAAACCAGTCAGTGGGTAAACCAGTCAGTAGGTAGACCAGTCAGTAGGTAAACCAGTCAGTAGATAAACCAGTCAGTAGGTAAACCAGTCAGTAGGTAAACCAGTCAGTAGATAAACCAGTCAGTGGATATACCAGTCAGTGGATAAACCAGTCAGTGGATAAACCAGTCAGTAGGTAAACCAGTCAGTAGGTAAACCAGTCAGTAGATAAACCAGTCAGTGGGTAAACTAGTCAGTAGGTAAACCAGTCAGTGGGTAAACCAGTCAGTGGATAAACCAGTCAGTAGGTAAACCAGTCAGTGGGTAAACCAGTCAGTGGGTAAAGCAGTCAGTGGATAAACCAGTCAGTAGGTAAACCAGTCAGTAGGTAAACCAGTCAGTGGGTAAACCAGTCAGTGGATAAACCAGTCAGTAGGTAAAACAGTCAGTAGGTAAACCAGTCAGTAGGCAAACCAGTCAGTAGGTAAACCAGTCAGTGGATAAACCAGTCAGTAGGTAAACCAGTCAGTGGGTAAACCAGTCAGTGGGTAAAGCAGTCAGTGGGTAAACCAGTCAGTAGGTAAACCAGTCAGTAGGTAAACCAGTCAGTAGGTAAACCAGTCAGTGGGTAAACCAGTCAGTGGGTAAAGCAGTCAGTGGATAAACCAGTCAGTAGGTAAACCAGTCAGTAGGTAAACCAGTCAGTAGGTAAACCAGTCAGTAGGTAAACCAGTCAGTAGATAAACCAGTCAGTGGGTAAACTAGTCAGTAGGTAAACCAGTCAGTGGGTAAACCAGTCAGTGGGTAAACCAGTCAGTAGGTAAACCAGTCAGTGGGTAAACCAGTCAGTGGGTAAACCAGTCAGTAGGTAAACCAGTCAGTAGGTAAACCAGTCAGTGGATAAACCAGTCAGTGGATAAACCAGTCAGTAGGTAAACCAGTCAGTGGGTAAACCAGTCAGTGGGTAAAGCAGTCAGTGGATAAACCAGTCAGTAGGTAAAACAGTCAGTAGGTAAACCAGTCAGTAGGTAAACCAGTCAGTAGGTAAACCAGTCAGTGGATAAACCAGTCAGTAGGTAAACCAGTCAGTGGGTAAATCAGTCAGTGGGTAAAGCAGTCAGTGGATAAACCAGTCAGTAGGTAAACCAGTCAGTAGGTAAAACAGTCAGTAGGTAAACCAGTCAGTAGGTAAACCAGTCAGTAGGTAAACCAGTCAGTGGATAAACCAGTCAGTAGGTAAACCAGTCAGTGGGTAAACCAGTCAGTGGGTAAAGCAGTCAGTGGGTAAACCAGTCAGTAGGTAAACCAGTCAGTAGGTAAACCAGTCAGTAGGTAAACCAGTCAGTGGGTAAACCAGTCAGTAGGTAAACCAGTCAGTAGGTAAACCAGTCAGTAGGTAAACCAGTCAGTGGGTAAACCAGTCAGTGGGTAAAGCAGTCAGTGGATAAACCAGTCAGTAGGTAAACCAGTCAGTAGGTAAACCAGTCAGTAGGTAAACCAGTCAGTAGGTAAACCAGTCAGTAGATAAACCAGTCAGTGGGTAAACTAGTCAGTAGGTAAACCAGTCAGTGGGTAAACCAGTCAGTGGGTAAACCAGTCAGTAGGTAAACCAGTCAGTAGGTAAACCAGTCAGTGGATAAACCAGTCAGTGGATAAACCAGTCAGTAGGTAAACCAGTCAGTGGGTAAACCAGTCAGTGGGTAAAGCAGTCAGTGGATAAACCAGTCAGTAGGTAAAACAGTCAGTAGGTAAACCAGTCAGTAGGTAAACCAGTCAGTAGGTAAACCAGTCAGTAGATAAACCAGTCAGTAGGTAAACCAGTCAGTGGGTAAACCAGTCAGTGGGTAAAGCAGTCAGTGGATAAACCAGTCAGTAGGTAAACCAGTCAGTAGGTAAAACAGTCAGTAGGTAAACCAGTCAGTGGATAAACCAGTCAGTAGGTAAACCAGTCAGTGGGTAAACCAGTCAGTGGGTAAAGCAGTCAGTGGGTAAACCAGTCAGTAGGTAAACCAGTCAGTGGGTAAACCAGTCAGTGGGTAAAGCAGTCAGTGGATAAACCAGTCAGTAGGTAAACCAGTCAGTAGGTAAACCAGTCAGTGGATAAACCAGTCAGTAGGTAAACCAGTCAGTGGGTAAACCAGTCAGTGGGTAAAGCAGTCAGTGGATAAACCAGTCAGTAGGTAAACCAGTCAGTAGGTAAACCAGTCAGTAGGTAAACCAGTCAGTAGGTAAACCAGTCAGTAGGTAAACCAGTCAGTGGGTAAACCAGTCAGTGGGTAAACCAGTCAGTAGGTAAACCAGTCAGTAGGTAAACCAGTCAGTAGGTAAACCAGTCAGTAGGTAAACCAGTCAGTGGGTAAACCAGTCAGTGGGTAAAGCAGTCAGTGGATAAACCAGTCAGTAGGTAAACCAGTCAGTAGGTAAACCAGTCAGTAGGTAAACCAGTCAGTGGATAAACCAGTCAGTAGGTAAACCAGTCAGTGGGTAAACCAGTCAGTGGGTAAAGCAGTTAGTGGATAAACCAGTCAGTAGGTAAACCAGTCAGTAGGTAAACCAGTCAGTAGGTAAACCAGTCAGTAGGTAAAGCAGTCAGTAGGTAAACCAGTCAGTAGGTAAACCAGTCAGTAGGTAAACCAGTCAGTAGGTAAACCAGTCAGTGGGTAAACCAGTCAGTGGGTAAAGCAGTCAGTGGATAAACCAGTCAGTAGGTAAACCAGTCAGTAGGTAAACCAGTCAGTAGGTAAACCAGTCAGTAGGTAAACCAGTCAGTAGGTAAACCAGTCAGTGGATAAACCAGTCAGTAGGTAAACCAGTCAGTAGGTAAACCAGTCAGTAGGTAAACCAGTCAGTGGGTAAACCAGTCAGTAGGTAAACCAGTCAGTAGGTAAACCAGTCAGTAGGTAAACCAGTCAGTGGATAAACCAGTCAGTAGGTAAACCAGTCAGTAGGTAAACCAGTCAGTAGGTAAACCAGTCAGTGGATGTAAACCAGTCAGTGGTAACCAGTCAGTAGGTAAACCAGTCAGTAGGTAAACCAGTCAGTAGGAAAACCAGTCAGTAGGTAAACCAGTCAGTAGGTAAACCAGTCAGTAGGTAAACCAGTCAGTGGATAAACCAGTCAGTAGGTAAACCAGTCAGTAGGTAAACCAGTCAGTAGGTAAACCAGTCAGTAGGTAAACCAGTCAGTAGATAAACCAGTCAGTAGGTAAACCAGTCAGTGGGTAAACCAGTCAGTGGGTAAAGCAGTCAGTGGATAAACCAGTCAGTAGGTAAACCAGTCAGTAGGTAAAACAGTCAGTAGGTAAACCAGTCAGTGGATAAACCAGTCAGTAGGTAAACCAGTCAGTGGGTAAACCAGTCAGTGGGTAAAGCAGTCAGTGGGTAAACCAGTCAGTAGGTAAACCAGTCAGTGGGTAAACCAGTCAGTGGGTAAAGCAGTCAGTGGATAAACCAGTCAGTAGGTAAACCAGTCAGTAGGTAAACCAGTCAGTGGATAAACCAGTCAGTAGGTAAACCAGTCAGTGGGTAAACCAGTCAGTGGGTAAAGCAGTCAGTGGATAAACCAGTCAGTAGGTAAACCAGTCAGTAGGTAAACCAGTCAGTAGGTAAACCAGTCAGTAGGTAAACCAGTCAGTAGGTAAACCAGTCAGTGGGTAAACCAGTCAGTGGGTAAACCAGTCAGTAGGTAAACCAGTCAGTAGGTAAACCAGTCAGTAGGTAAACCAGTCAGTAGGTAAACCAGTCAGTGGGTAAACCAGTCAGTGGGTAAAGCAGTCAGTGGATAAACCAGTCAGTAGGTAAACCAGTCAGTAGGTAAACCAGTCAGTAGGTAAACCAGTCAGTGGATAAACCAGTCAGTAGGTAAACCAGTCAGTGGGTAAACCAGTCAGTGGGTAAAGCAGTCAGTGGATAAACCAGTCAGTAGGTAAACCAGTCAGTAGGTAAACCAGTCAGTAGGTAAACCAGTCAGTAGGTAAACCAGTCAGTAGGTAAAGCAGTCAGTAGGTAAACCAGTCAGTAGGTAAACCAGTCAGTAGGTAAACCAGTCAGTAGGTAAACCAGTCAGTGGGTAAACCAGTCAGTGGGTAAAGCAGTCAGTGGATAAACCAGTCAGTAGGTAAACCAGTCAGTAGGTAAACCAGTCAGTAGGTAAACCAGTCAGTAGGTAAACCAGTCAGTAGGTAAACCAGTCAGTGGATAAACCAGTCAGTAGGTAAACCAGTCAGTAGGTAAACCAGTCAGTAGGTAAACCAGTCAGTGGGTAAACCAGTCAGTAGGTAAACCAGTCAGTAGGTAAACCAGTCAGTAGGTAAACCAGTCAGTGGATAAACCAGTCAGTAGGTAAACCAGTCAGTAGGTAAACCAGTCAGTAGGTAAACCAGTCAGTGGATAAACCAGTCAGTAGGTAAACCAGTCAGTAGGTAAACCAGTCAGTAGGAAAACCAGTCAGTAGGTAAACCAGTCAGTAGGTAAACCAGTCAGTAGGTAAACCAGTCAGTGGATAAACCAGTCAGTAGGTAAACCAGTCAGTAGGTAAACCAGTCAGTAGGTAAACCAGTCAGTAGGTAAACCAGTCAGTAGGTAAACCAGTCAGTGGGTAAACCAGTCAGTAGGTAAACCAGTCAGTAGGTAAACCAGTCAGTAGGTAAACCAGTCAGTGGATAAACCAGTCAGTAGGTAAACCAGTCAGTAGGTAAACCAGTCAGTAGGTAAACCAGTCAGTGGATAAACCAGTCAGTAGGTAAACCAGTCAGTAGGTAAACCAGTCAGTAGGTAAACCAGTCAGTAGGTAAACCAGTCAGTGGATAAACCAGTCAGTAGGTAAACCAGTCAGTAGGTAAACCAGTCAGTAGGTAAACCAGTCAGTAGGTAAACCAGTCAGTGGATAAACCAGTCAGTAGGTAAACCAGTCAGTAGGTAAACCAGTCAGTAGGTAAACCAGTCAGTGGATAAACCAGTCAGTAGGTAAACCAGTCAGTAGGTAAACCAGTCAGTAGGTAAACCAGTCAGTAGGTAAACCAGTTAGTGGATAAACCAGTCAGTAGGTAAACCAGTCAGTAGGTAAACCAGTCAGTAGGTAAACCAGTCAGTAGGTAAACCAGTCAGTGGGTAAACCAGTCAGTAGGTAAACCAGTCAGTAGGTAAACCAGTCAGTAGGTAAACCAGTCAGTGGATAAACCAGTCAGTAGGTAAACCAGTCAGTAGGTAAACCAGTCAGTAGGTAAACCAGTCAGTGGATAAACCAGTCAGTAGGTAAACCAGTCAGTAGGTAAACCAGTCAGTAGGTAAACCAGTCAGTAGGTAAACCAGTCAGTGGATAAACCAGTCAGTAGGTAAACCAGTCAGTAGGTAAACCAGTCAGTAGGTAAACCAGTCAGTAGGTAAACCAGTCAGTGGTAAACCAGTCAGTAGGTAAACCAGTCAGTAGGTAAACCAGTCAGTAGGTAAACCAGTCAGTGGATAAACCAGTCAGTAGGTAAACCAGTCAGTAGGTAAACCAGTCAGTAGGTAAACCAGTCAGTAGGTAAACCAGTCAGTAGGTAAACCAGTCAGTAGGTAAACCAGTCAGTAGGTAAACCAGTCAGTGGGTAAACCAGTCAGTAGGTAAACCAGTCAGTAGGTAAACCAGTCAGTGGGTAAACCAGTCAGTGGGTAAAGCAGTCAGTGGATAAACCAGTCAGTAGGTAAACCAGTCAGTAGGTAAACCAGTCAGTAGGTAAACCAGTCAGTAGGTAAACCAGTCAGTAGATAAACCAGTCAGTGGGTAAACTAGTCAGTAGGTAAACCAGTCAGTGGGTAAACCAGTCAGTGGGTAAACCAGTCAGTAGGTAAACCAGTCAGTAGGTAAACCAGTCAGTGGATAAACCAGTCAGTGGATAAACCAGTCAGTAGGTAAACCAGTCAGTGGGTAAACCAGTCAGTGGGTAAAGCAGTCAGTGGATAAACCAGTCAGTAGGTAAAACAGTCAGTAGGTAAACCAGTCAGTAGGTAAACCAGTCAGTAGGTAAACCAGTCAGTAGATAAACCAGTCAGTAGGTAAACCAGTCAGTGGGTAAACCAGTCAGTGGGTAAAGCAGTCAGTGGATAAACCAGTCAGTAGGTAAACCAGTCAGTAGGTAAAACAGTCAGTAGGTAAACCAGTCAGTGGATAAACCAGTCAGTAGGTAAACCAGTCAGTAGGTAAACCAGTCAGTAGGTAAACCAGTCAGTGGATAAACCAGTCAGTAGGTAAACCAGTCAGTAGGTAAACCAGTCAGTAGGTAAACCAGTCAGTGGATAAACCAGTCAGTAGGTAAACCAGTCAGTAGGTAAACCAGTCAGTAGGTAAACCAGTCAGTAGGTAAACCAGTGCGGAGGAAGTGAAGTGGCCCGGGCCTTACTGGAAACCTCCCGGAGGTCCTGGTACTCTGCGGGAATGGCGGAGAGGTCCGGGGCAACTTCCGAGCCTGTGCTGACTTCAGGCAATGGGAGTGGCAGAACAGCCCATGATGGCACCAGCAGTCCGGTCTGTGAGGGTATTGTGTCGCTGGAGCCAAGAGAATCCAAATACCACGGAAATCTGAAGAGACTTAATTAGCATGAATTGGATTGCCTCGCTGTGGTTCCCTGACACTCGTAAGTTGATGGGAGTGGAATTGCGGTTGACCCGGCCTATAGAGCGCCCGTCCAGCACTCTAACATCCATGGGAATGGAGAGGGGCTGAGTGGAGATGCCCAGCTCGGATGCCAGGGAGGGGTCCATAAAACTCTCATCGGCCCCAGAGTCAATGAGGAGAGATTTCGACTAGTTCCCCCACAGCAGGATGGCATGGAAAGGGGTGCGTGTTAAGGGGAGAGGAAAAGTTCTCCGTATGGCCCACCAGAGTACTCGCCCCTACCGGTGAGCCTGGTCTTTTAGTGGACAGGTGGAGACGAAATGACCAGTAGTCCCGCAATACAGGCAACTCTTTGTGTAGACGTTCGGCTGGGGACAGCCTAGCTCTCCCTCGTTGCATTGGCTCGGGAAGAGGTGAATCGGCAGACTTCGGACACTGTCGGGGGAACTCGGGTAGCCTTTGGTCCTCTCGGCCACGGAGATGCCGGGATGCCTCGGAGGCAAGGTGGAATTGGACCTCCTCTCCTTCCTACTCCCGTAGCCGCCCATCGATCTGGATGGTCAAGGCAATTGAGCGAGTCGCAATTTATTGTTAGTTCCTGGGCTGCTAGCTCGTCCTTCCTCCGATAATCCGTGCAGGAACGTGTCGAACATCGATTCTGGGTTCGACAGTATATAATGGTGTGTATAGACAGTATATAATGGTGTGTATAGACAGTATATAATGGTGTGTATTGACAGTATATAATGATGTGTATAGACAGTATGGACAGTATATAATGGTGTGTATAGACAGTATATAATGTGTATAGACAGTATATAATGGTGTCTACAGTGTATAATGGTGTCTACAGTGTATAATGGTGTGTATAGACAGTTTTGACAGTATATAATTGTGTCTATAAACAGTTTTGACAGTATATAATGGTGTGTATAGACAGTTTTGACAGTATATAATTGTGTCTATAAACAGTTTTGACAGTATATAATGGTGTTTATAGACAGTATATAATGGTGTCTATAGACAGTATGTAATGGTGTGTATAGACAGTTTTGACAGTATATAATGGTGTGTATAGACAGTTTAGACAGTATATAATGGTGTGTATAGACAGTATATAATGGTGTGTATAGACAGTATGTAATGGTGTCTATAGACAGTATATAATGGTGTGTATAGACAGTTTTGACAGTATATAATGGTGTCTATAGACAGTACATAATGGTGTGTATAGACAGTATGTAATGGTGTCTATAGACAGCATATAATGGTGTGTATAGACAGTTTTGACAGTATATAATGGTGTGTATAGACAGTATATAATGGTGTGTATAGACAGTATATAATGGTGTGTATAGACAGTTTTGACAGTATATAATGGTGTCTATAGACAGTATATAATGGTGTGTATAGACAGTGTATAATGGTGTGTATAGACAGTTTAGACAGTATATAATTGTGTCTATAAACAGTTTTGACAGTATATAATGGTGTGTATAGACAGTATGTAATGGTGTGTATAGACAGTATATAATGGTGTGTATAGACAGTATATAATGGTGTGTATAGACAGTATATAATGGTGTGTATAGACAGTATATAATGGTGTGTATAGACAGTATATAATGGTGTCTATAGACAGTATATAATGGTGTGTATAGACAGTATTTAATGGTGTGTATAGACAGTATATAATGGTGTCTATAGACAGTATATAATGGTGTGTATAGACAGTATGTAATGGTGTGTATAGACAGTTTTGACAGTATATAATGGTGTGTATAGACACTAGGTAGTGGTGTGTATAGACAGTTTTGACAGTATATAATGGTGTGTATAGACACTAGGTAGTTGTGTGTATAGACACTAGGTAGTGGTGTGTATAGATAGTATATAATGGTGTGTATAGACACTAGGTAGTGGTGTGTATAGACACTAGGTAATGGTGTGTATAGACAGTTTTGACAGTATATAATGGTGTGTATAGACACTAGGTAGTGGTGTGTATAGACACTAGGTAGTGGTGTGTATAGACACTAGGTAGTGGTGTGTATAGATAGTATGGACTTAGTGAATGCATCAATGATCCTGTGACAGATGTGGCCTAGTTTGTTACGTTGACATGAATGTTTCCAGGTGAAAAAGGAGGGATGAGCTCCACATGCCACCCTACCACTCACACACCTGATTCAACCAATCAACTCATGATTAAGCCTTTCATTTGAATCAGGTATGTTGGGGCTAGGGCAAAAACTGCAATGTCCACCCATTTAGGATCCCAGGACCATGATTGAGAAGCACTGCCTCTTCTGACTGACGGCCCTCCACCTCCTCTCCTCTCCTCTGTCATCTCTCCATCTCCTCTTCTCTCCTCTGTCATCTCTCCATCTCCTCTCTCTGTCATCTCTCCATCTCCTCTCTCTGTAATCTCTTCATCTCCTCTCCTCTCCTCTGTCATCTCTCCATCTCCTCTCTCTGTCATCTCTCCATCTCCTCTCCTCTGTCAGCTCTCCATCTCCTCTCCTCTCCTCTGTCATCTCTCCACCTCCTCTCCTCTGTCATCTCTCCATCTCCTCTCCTCTGTCATCTCTCCATCTCCTCTCCTCTGTCATCTCTCCATCTCCTCTCCTCTGTCATCTCTCCAGCTCCTCTCCTCTGTCATCTCTCAATCTCCTCTCCTCTGTCATCTCTCCATCCCCTCTCTCTGTCATCTCTCCATCTCCTTTCTCTGTCATCTCTCCATCTCCTCTCTCTGTAATCTCTCCATCTCCTCTCCTCTGTCATCTCTCCATCTCCTCTCTTTGTCATCTCTCCATCTCCTCTCCTCTCCTATGTCATCCCTCCATCTCCTCTCTCTGTCATCTCTCCATCTCCTCTCCTTTGTCATCGCTCCATCTCCTCTCCTCTGTCATCTCTCCATATCCTCTCCTCCCCTCTGTCATCTCTTCATCTCCTCTCCTATGTAATCCCTCCATCTCCTCTCCTTTGTCATCTCTCCATCTCCTCTCCTCTCTGTCATCTCGCCATCTCCTCTCCTCTCTGTCATCTCTCCATCTCCTCGTCTCTCCCATGTCATCTCTCCATCTCCTCTCCTCTGTCATCTCTCCATCTCCTCGTCTCTCCCATGTCATCTCTCCATCTCCTCTGTCATATCTCAATATCCTCTCCTCCCCTCTGTCATCTCTCCGTCTCCTCCCCTCTGTCATATCTCCATATCCTCTCCTCCCCTCTGTCATCTCTCCGTCTCCTCCCCTCTGTCATATCTCCTTCTCCTCTCCTCCCCTCTGTCATCTCTCCATCTCCTCTTCTCTGTCATCTCCGCATATCCTCTCCTCCCCTCTGTCATCTCTCCATCTCCAGCTCCCCCATGTAAGATTTCTTTGCTCTTAAATCAATAGAGTTTTAGTCTAAGTCTGGGGTCTTGTTGCTATGAAGAAACAGAAGGCTCAGTGTGTGTGCATGTGTGTGCATGTGTGTGTGTGTGTGTGTGTGTGTGTGTGTGTGTGTGTGTGTGTGTGTGTGTGTGTGTGTGTGTGTGTGTGTGTGTGTGTGTGTGTGTGTGTGTGTGTGCGTGCGTGCATTTGTGTGTGTGTGTGTGTGTGTGTGTGTGTGTGTGTGTGTGTGTGTGTGTGTGTGTGTGTGTGTGTGTGTGTGTGTGTGTGTGTGTGTGTGTGTGTGTGTTATCTCTAGGGGGGATAATAAATATTGTAAACAAAAGTCTTGTAGTTTATGGTCGTCCGTTTATAGATTAAATATTGATTCTTCCCCTCCTCTCTTTCTACCTATCCCTCTCTCCTTCTCATTTTTTCTGTCTCGCTCTCTCTTTTTATTTCCCTCTTTTCCTCTCATGTATCCCACTGTTTTCCTGACCTACGCTCTTAGAAAAAAGGGTTCTTTGGATGTCCTCATAGAAGAATCCTTTTTGGTTCCCGGTAGAATCTTTTTTGGTTCCAGGTAGAATCCTTTTTGGTTCCAGGAAGAACTCTTTTGGGTTTTATGTAGAATCCTCTGGGGAAAGAACCCAATGGAACATGGAACCCAATAGGGTTCTACCTGGAACCAAAATAGTTCTAAATGAAAACAAAAAGGGTTCTTCAAAGGGTTCTCCGATAGGGACAGCCGAAGAACCATTTTAGGTTCTAGATAGCACCTTTTTTTCTAAGTGTAGTACAGTGGCCCTCCGTAATTATTGGGCCAGTGAAGCAATCATTTTGTTTTTTGTACATAGTCCCCCCATTTCAGAGGACCAAAATTATTGAGACATATTCAACTATATGTGTATTAAAGTAGTCAAAGTTTAATATTTGGTCCCATATTCCTAGCACGCAATGACTACATCAAGCTTGTGACTCTACAAACTTGTTGGTTGCATTTGCTGTTTGTTTTGGTTGTGTTTGGATTATTTGGTGCCCAATAGAAATTAATGGTAAATACTTTATTGTGTCATTTTGGAGTCCGAATGTTACAGACTCACAAATATATATATATAAAAAAATGCTAACCTCCCCTGTTAGTGTAATGGTGAGAGGTTAGCATGTCTTGGAGGTATGCTAACCTCCCCTGTTAGTGTAATGGTGAGAGGTTAGCATGTCACATTCTTTTGGAGAGACTGGAAACCCAAATTGGTCTACACGGACAAGTTCTGGCCTGGTTTAGATCTTACCTGTCGGAAAGATATCAGTTTGTCTCTGTGAATGGTTTGTCCTCTGACAAATCAACTGTACATTTCGGTGTTCCTCAAGGTTCCGTTTTAGGACCACTATTGTTTTCACTATATATTTTACCTCTTGGGGATGTTATTCGAAAACATAATGTTAACTTTCACTGCTATGCGGATGACACACAGCTGTACATTTCAATGAAACATGGTGAAGCCCCAAAATTGCCCTCGCTAGAAGCCTGTGTTTCAGACATAAGGAAGTGGATGGCTGAAAACGTTCTACTTTTAAACTCGGACAAAACAGAGATGCTTGTTCTAGGTCCCAAGAAACAAAGAGATCTTCTGTTAAATCTGACAATTAATCTTGATGGTTGTAAAGTCGTCTCAAATAAAACTGTGAAGGACCTCGGCGTTACTCTTGACCCTGATCTCTCTTTTGACGAACATATCAAGACTGTTTCAAGGACAGCTTTTTTCCATCTACGTAACATTGCAAAAATCAGAAATTTTCTGTCCAAAAATGATGCAGAAAAATTAATCCATGCATTTGTTACTTCTAGGTTAGACTACTGCAATGCTCTACTTTCCGGCTACCCGGATAAAGCACTAAATAAACTTCAGTTAGTGCTAAATACGGCTGCTAGAATCCTGACTAGAACCAAGAAATTTGATCATATTACTCCAGTGCTAGCTTCCCTACACTGGCTTCCTGTTAAGGCAAGGGCTGATTTCAAGGTTTTACTGTTAACCTATAAAGCGTTACATGGGCTTGCTCCTACCTATCTTTCCGATTTGGTCCTGCCGTACATACCTATACGTACGCTACGGTCACAAGACGCAGGCCTCCTAATTGTCCCTAGAATTTCTAAGCAAACAGCGGGAGGCAGGGCTTTCTCCTATAGATCTCCATTTTTATGGAACGGTCTGCCTACCCATGTGAGAGACGCAGACTCGGTCTCAACCTTTAAGTCTTTACTGAAGACTTATCTCTTCAGTAGGTCATATGATTGAGTGTAGTCTGGCCCAGGAGTGTGAAGGTGAACGGAAAGGCTCTGGAGCAACGAACCGCCCTTGCTGTCTCTGCCTGGCCGGTTCCCCTCTCTCCACTGGGATTCTCTGCCTCTAACCCTATTACAGGGGCTGAGTCACTGGCTTACTGGTGCTCTTTCATGCCGTCCCTAGGAGGGGTGCGTCACTTGAGTGGGTTGAGTTACTGACGTGATCTTCCTGTCTGGGTTGGCGCCCCCCCTTGGTTTGTGCTGTGGTGGAGATCTTTGTGGGCTATACTCGGCCTTGTCTCAGGATTGTAAGTTGGTGGTTGAAGATATCCCTCTAGTGGTGCGGGGGCTGTGCTTTGGCAAAGTGGGTGGGGTTATATCCTTCCTGTTTGGCCCTGTCCGGGGGTATCTTCGGATGGGGCCACAGTGTCTCCTGACCGCTCCTGTCTCAGCCTCCAGTATTTATGCTGCAGTAGTTTATGTGTCGGGGGGCTAGGGTCAGTTGGTTATACCTGGAGTACTTCTCCTGTCTTATCCAGTGTCCTGTGTGAATTTAAGTATGCTCTCTCTAATTCTCTCGTTCTCTCTTTCTTTCTCTCTCTCTGAGAACCTGAGCCCTAGGACCATACGTCACGGCAAACCAGGCATGATGACTCCTTGCTGTCCCCAGTCCACCTGGCCTTGCTGCTGTTTCAGTTTCAACTGCTCTGCCTGCGGTTATGGAACCCCTACCTGTCCCAGACCTGCTGCTTTCAACTCTTAATGATCGGCTATGAAAAGCCAACTGACTTTTATTCCTGATTATTATTTGACCATGCTTGTCATTTATGAACATTTTGAAAATCTTGGCTCTCTCTAATTTTCTCCTTCTCTCTTTCTTTCTCTCTCTCGGAGGACCTGAGCCCTAGGACCATACGTCAGGACTACTGGGCATGATGACTCCTTGCTGTCCCCAGTCCGCCTGGCCTTGCTGCTATTCCAGTTTCAACTGTTCTGCCTGCGGTTATGGAACCGCCACCTGTCCCAGACCTGCTGTTTTCAACTCTTAATGATCGGCTATGAAAAGCCAACTGAAAATTATTCATGATTATTATTTGACCATGCTTGTCACTTATGAACATTTTGAACATCTTGGCATAGTTCTGTTATAATCTCCACCCGGCACAGCCAGAAGAGGACTGGCCACCCCTCATAGCCTGGTTCCTCTCTAGGTTTCTTCCTAGGTTTTGGCCTTTCTAGGGAGTTTTTCCTAGCCACCGTGCTTCTACACCTGCATTGCTTGCTGTTTGGGGTTTTAGGCTGGGTTTCTGTACAGCACTTCGAGATATTAGCTGATGTACGAAGGGCTATATAAAATAAACTTGATTGATTGATTGGTCTTGGAGGTATGCTAACCTCCCCTGTTAGTGTAATGGTGAGAGGTTAGCATGTCTTGGAGGTATGCTAACCTCCCCTGTTAGTGTAATGGTGAGAGGTTAGCATGTCTTGGAGGTATGCTAACCTCCCCTGTTAGTGTAATGGTGAGAGGTTAGCATGTCTTGAAGGTATGCTAACCTCCCCTGTTAGTGTAATGGTGAGAGGTTAGCATGTCTTGGAGGTATGCTAATCTCCCCTGTTAGTGTAATGGGGAGAGGTTAGCATGTCTTGTGGGTATGTTAACCTCCCCTGTTAGTGTAATGGTGAGAGGTTAGCATGTCTTGGAGGTATGCTAACCTCCCCTGTTAGTGTAATGGTGAGAGGTTAGCATGTCTTGGAGGTATGCTAACCTCCCCTGTTAGTGTAATGGTGAGAGGTTAGCATGTCTTGAAGGTATGCTAACCTCCCCTGTTAGTGTAATGGTGAGAGGTTAGCATGTCTTGGAGGAATGCTAACCTCCCCTGTTAGTGTAATGGGGAGAGGTTAGCATGTCTTGTGGGTATGCTAACCTCCCCTGTTAGTGTAATGGTGAGAGGTTAGCATGTCTTGGAGGTATGCTAACCTCCCCTGTTAGTGTAATGGGGAGAGGTTAGCATGTCTTGTGGGTATGCTAACCTCCCCTGTTAGCGTAATGGTGAGAGGTTAGCATGTCTTGGAGGTATGCTAACCTCCCCTGTTAGTGTAATGGTGAGAGGTTAGCATGTCTTGTGGGTATGCTAACCTCCCCTGTTAGGGTAATGGTGAGAGGTTAGCATGTCTTGGAGGTATGCTAACCTCCCCTGTTAGTGTAATGGTGAGAGGTTAGCATGTCTTGGAGGTATGCTAACCTCCCCTGTTAGTGTAATGGGGAGAGGTTAGCATGTCTTGGAGGTATGCTAACCTCCCCTGTTAGTGTAATGGGGAGAGGTTAGCATGTCTTGTGGGTATGATATTTCTGTGTGTATAACTTTCTCACTCAATATTATTCACGATTAATTCAGGACTGTCTGTAATCATGGTAGCATCCACATTAATGTAGAAGTGTGGAGGACTATGTACAAAAAGTGCTGTAATTTCTAAACGGTTCACCCGATACGGATGAAAAAATAACCTCAAATTAAAGCTGACACTCTGCGCTTTAGTCACTTAGTCACCTGTGTCATTTCAAATGCAAAGTGCTGGAGTACAGAGCCAGAACACAAACAACATGGTCACTGTCCCAATAAATACGGAGGGCACTGTGTGTGTGTGTGTGTGTGTGTGTGTGTGTGTGTGTGTGTGTGTGTGTGTGCGTGCGTGCGTGCGTGCGTGCGTGCGTGCGTGCGTGCGTGCGTGCGTGCGTGCGTGCGTAGAAAGACAGAGATGGTTTGTCTGAGTGTCTGGGGTGATCCATCAGGCATGACAATCTCTCTCTCCAGACCTCCCCTCTGACGAAAGAGAGAGAGACGGAGAGAAAGAGAAGGAGAGATGGAGGACAGAGAGAGAAAGAGAGACAGAGAGAGAGAGAGAGACAGACAGAGAGAGAGAGACAGACAGAGAGAGAGATTGAGATTACTTGACACATTGGAAAGAATTAACAGAAAAACAGAGCAAACCAGAATGCTATTTGGCCCTAAACAGAGAGTACACAGTGGCAGAATACCTGATCACTGTGACTGACCCAAACTTAAGGAAAGCTTTGACTGTGTACAGACTCAGTGAGCATTGCCTTGCTATTGAGAAAGGCCGCCGTAGGCAGACCTGGCTCTCAAGAGAAGACAGGCTATGTACACACTGCCCACAAAATGAGGTGGAAACTGAGCTGCACTCCCGCCAAATGTATGACCATATTAGTGACACATATTTTCCTCAGATTACACAGATCCACAAAGAATTCCCCCAAAAAATCTAATTTGATAAACTCCCATATCTCCTGGGTGAAATACCACAGTGTGCCATCACAGCAGCAAGATGTGTCACCTGTTGTCTCAAGAAATGGGCAACCAGTGAAGAACAAACACCATTGTAAATACAACCCATATTTTTGTTTATTTATTTTCCCCTTTGTACTTCAACTATTTCCACATCGTTACAACACTGTATATAGACATAATATGACATTTGAAATGTCTTTATTCTTTTGGAACTTCTGTGAGTGTAATGTTTACTGTTCATTTCTAAATTAATTTCACTTTTGTTTATCTATTTCACATGCTTTGCAAATGTTAACATATGTTTCCCATGCCAAAAAAAGTCTTTGAATTCTGATAAAGAGAGTGAGAGAGAAAGAGAGCGAGAGAGAAAGAGAGAGGGTGGAAAGAGAGAGAGAAAGGATGCAGCTTAAGCCCCACCCTCTTCAACATATACAGTCAAAAGTTTGGACACACCTACTCATTCAAGGGGTTTTATTTATTTTTACTATTTTCTACATTGTGCAAAAATAGTTAAGACATCAAAACTATGAAATAACACATATGGAATCATGTAGTAACCAAAAACTTGTTAAACAAATCAAAATATATGTTATATTTGAGATTCTTCAAAGTAGCCACCTTTTGCCTTGATGACAGCTTTGAACACTCTTGACATTTTCTGAACCAGCTTCATGAGGTAGTCACCTGGAATGCATTTGAATTAACAGGTGTGCCTTGTTAAAAGTTCATTCATTTCTTTCCTTAATGTGTTTGAGCCAATCAGCTGTGTTGTGACAACGTAGGGGTGGTAAACAGAAGATAGCCCTATTTGGTAAAAGAACACGTCCATATTATGGCAAGAACAGCTCAAAAAAGCAAAGAGAAACGACAGTCCATCATTACTTTAAGACATGAAGGTCAGTCAATATGGGAAATGTCAAGGACTTTGAAAGTTTCTTCAAGTGCAGTCGCAAAATCATCAAGCACTATGATGAAACTGGATGTCATGAGGACCACCACAGGAAAGAAAGACCCACAGTTACCTCTGCTGCAGAGCATAAGCTCATTAGAGTTATCAGCCTCAGAAATTGCAGCCCAAATAAATGCTTCACAGAGTTCAAGTAACAGACACATCTCAACATCAATGTTGAGAGGAAACCACTACTAAAGGACACCAAATAAGAAGAAGAGACTTGCTTTGGCCAAGAATCACGATCAATGGACATTAGACCGATGAAAATCTTTCCTTTGGTCTGATGAGTCCAAATTTGAGATTATTGGTTCGATCTGCTTTGTCTTTGTGAGACACAGAGTAGGTAAACGGATGATCTCCACATGTGTGGTTTCCACCGTGAAGCATGGTGGAGGAGGTGTGATGGTGTGGGGGTGCTTTGCTGGTGACACTGTGATTTATTTCGAATTCAAGGCACTCTTAACCAGCATGGCTACCACAGCATTCTGCAGCGATATGCCATCCCATCTGGTTTGAGCTTAGTGGGACTATCATTTGTTTTACAACAGGACAATGACCCAACACAACTCCAGGCTGTGAAAAGGCTATTTGACCAAGAAGGAGAGTGATGGAGTGCTGCATCAGATGACCTGGCCTCCACAATCACCTGACCTCAACCCAATTGAGATGGTTTGAGATTAGTTGGACCGCAGAGTGAAGGAAAAGCAGCCAACAAGTGTACAGCATATGGGGGAACTCCTTCAAGACTTTTGGAAAAGCATTCCAGGTTAAGCTGGTTGAGAGAATGCCAAGAGCGTGCAAATGTATGACCATATTAGAGACACATTGTCACGATCGTCTTGACTTGGAAGAGAGGACCAAAACGCAGCATGTGAGAAATACATTCTCTTTTTATTAGAGACGAGCAACGAACGAAACAAAACAACAAACTGACGACCGTGAAGCTATATAAACAAATGGTGCTGACACTGACCACTACACAATGACATAGACAATTACCCACAAACACCTAAAGCCTATGGCTGCCTTAAATATATCTCCCAATCAGAGACAACAATAAACAGCTGTCTCTGATTGAGAACCAAATCAGGCAACCATAGACTTTCCTAAACACCTACACTGAACACAACCCCATACCTACTACAAAACACCCTAAACAATACACACACCCTAAACTAGACAAAAACCCACAAACATCCCATGTCACACCCTGACCTAACTAAACTAATAAAGAAAATCAATATAACAAAGGCCAGAGTGTGACAGTACCCCCCCCCCCCCCCCCCCCAAAGGTGCCGACTCCGACCGCAACACCTGACACAGAAGGGGAGGGTCCGGGTGGGCCTTCCTATGGCGGCGGCTCGGGTGCTGGACGTGGACCCCCCTCCACCATAGTCACTACCCGCTTTGGTGGCGCCTCTGGAACGGCGAGTCCCGGACTGAATACCATCCCAGAGGGCGCCACTGGACTGAGGGGCAGCTCCGGACTGAGGGGCAGCTCCGGACTGAGGGGCAGCTCCGGACTGAGGGGCAGCTCCGGACTGAGGGGCGGATCCTGGCTGGCTGGCTCTGGCGGATCCTGGCTGGCTGGCTCTGGCGGATCCTGGCTGGCTCTGGCGGATCCTGGCTGGCTGGCGGATCCTGGCTGGCTGGCGGATCCTGGCTGGCTGGCGGATCCTGGCTGGCTGGCGGATCCTGGCTGGCTGGCTCTGGCGGATCCTGGCTGGCTGGCTCTGGCGGATCCTGGCTGGCTGGCTCTGGCGGATCCTGGCTGGCTGGCTCTGGCGGATCCTGGCTGGCGGGCGGCTCTGGCGGATCCTGGCTGGCGGGCGGCTCTGGCTGGTCATGGCTGGCTGACGGCTCTGGCTGCTCATGGCTGGCTGACGGATCTGGCTGCTCATGGCTGGCTGACGGATCTGGCTGCTCATGGCTGGCTGACGGATCTGGCTGCTCATGGCTGGCTGACGGATCTGGCTGCCCATGGCTGGCTGACGGATCTGGCTGCTCATGGCTGGCTGACGGATCTGGCTGCTCATGGCTGGCTGACGGATCTGGCTGCTCATGGCTGGCTGACGGATCTGGCTGCTCATGGCTGGCTGACGGATCTGGCTGCTCATGGCTGGCTGACGGATCTGGCTGCTCATGGCTGGCTGACGGATCTGGCTGCTCATGGCTGGCTGACGGATCTGGCTGCTCATGGCTGGCTGACGGATCTGACTGCTCCTGGCTGACTGGCGGATCTGACTGCTCCTGGCTGACTGGCGGCTCTGGCAGATCCTGGCTGACTGGCGGCTCTGGCAGATCTTGGCTGACTGGCGGCTCTGGCGGATCCTGGCTGACTGGCGGCTCTAGCGGCTCCTGACTGACGAACGGCTCTGACGGCTCGGGACAGACGGGCGGCTCTAACAGCTCGGGACAGACGGGCGGCTCTGATGGCGCTGGGCAGACGGATGGCTCAGATGGCGCTGGGCAGACTGATGGCTCAGATGGCGCTGGGCAGACGGATGGCTCAGATGGCGCTGGGCAGACGGATGGCTCAGATGGCGCTGGGCAGACGGATGGCTCAGATGGCGCTGGGCAGACGGATGGCTCAGATGGCGCTGGGCAGACGGATGGCTCAGATGGCGTTGGGCAGACGGATGGCTCAGATGGCTTTGGGCAGGCAGGCGGCTCAGACGGCGCTGGGCAGACGAGCAGTGCAGGCGGCGTTGGGCTGACGGCCGACTCTGACCTGCTGAGGCGCACAGTAGGCCTGGTGCGTGGTGCCGGAACTGGTGGTACCGGGCTGAGGGCACGCACCTCAGGGCGAGTGCGGGGAGAAGGATCAGTGCGTACAGGGCATACTGGACCCTGGAGACGCACATTAGGCCTAGTGCGTGGTGCCGGAACTGGTGGTACCGGGCTGGGGACACGCATCTCAGGGCTAGTGCGGGGAGGAGGAACAGGGCATACTGGACCCTGGAGACGCACATTAGGCCTAGTGCGTGGTGCCGGAACTGGTGGTACCGGGCTGGGGACACGCATCTCAGGGCTAGTGCGGGGAGGAGGAACAGGACGTACTGGACTCTGGAGACGCACAGGAAGCTTGGTGCGTGGTGTTGGTACTGGTGGTACTGGGCCGAGGACACGCACCTCAAGGCTAGTGCGGGGAGCAGGAACAGGACGCACAGGGCTCTGGAGACGCACAGGAGGCTTGGTGCGTGGTACCGGAACTGGAGGACTGGTACGAGGAGCTGCCACATGAGAGCTAGTATGTGGAGCTGCTACAGGAGGTGCAGGACTAGGAAGGCGTACAGGAGGCCTGGTTCGTGGGACTGTCATTCCCAGACGGTTAGCACGCACCTCAGGACGAGCATGGAGAGCTGACTCAGGTAACATCACTTCCCGCACATGCTCTGTCGGGTGGATTTTGTGCCTCACGCACCAACACAGCAGCTCCCTCATTTCACTCTCCTCCAACCTCCCCAATAAATCCTTAACAGTCTCTGTATCATTCCCCTTGCTCACCTCCAATATCAGCCCGACTGGCTCAGGTTCTCTCTTAGGGTCCTCACGGGTAGCACGGGAAGTTGACGCAGATCTCCTATCTGAACTCGCCACACTCCCCATGAGCCCCTCCCCAAGAAATTTTTGGCGTTTCCTCGAGGGCTTCCTACCGCGCCTTCGTGCTCCTTTCTCCAACTCCATAATCCTGTAACCCTCCTCGCACTGCTCCAGCGAATCCCAGGCAGGCTCCGGCACTTTCTCTGGATCGCACGCCCACCTGTCTATCTCTTCCCAGATTGTTCTCCACTCCTCCTTTTCCCGGGTCCATTCCTCCACTAAGCGCTGTTCCCTCCTTTCATGCTGCTTGGTCCTGGTTTGGTGGGTAATTCTGTCACGATCGTCTTGACTTGGAAGAGAGGACCAAAACGCAGCATGTGAGAAATACATTCTCTTTTTATTAGAGACGAGCAACGAACGAAACAAAACAACAAACTGACGACCGTGAAGCTATATAAACAAATGGTGCTGACACTGACCACTACACAATGACATAGACAATTACCCACAAACACCTAAAGCCTATGGCTGCCTTAAATATGGCTCCCAATCAGAGACAACAATAAACAGCTGTCTCTGATTGAGAACCAAATCAGGCAACCATAGACTTTCCTAAACACCTACACTGAACACAACCCCATACCTACTACAAAACACCCTAAACAATACACACACCCTAAACTAGACAAAAACCCACAAACATCCCATGTCACACCCTGACCTAACTAAACTAATAAAGAAAATCAATATAACAAAGGCCAGAGTGTGACACACATATTTCCCTCAGATTACACAGACACACCAAGAATTTGAAAACAAGTCCAATTTTGATAAAATCCCAAATCTATTGGGTGAAATACCACAGTGTGCATCACAGCCCCAGATGTGTGACCTGTTGCCACAAGAAAAGGACAGCCAGTGAAGAACAAACACCACTGTAAATACAACCCATATTTATGTTTATTTATTTTCTCTTTTGTACTTGAACTATTTGCACATGATATGACATTTGAAATGTCTTGACTCTTTTGGAGCTTTTGTGAGTGTAATGTTTACTGTACATGTTTTATTGTTTATTTCACTTTTGTTTATTATCTACTTCACTTGCTTTGGCAATGTAAACATGTGTTTCCCATGCCAATAAAGCCCTTAAATTGAATTGAAATTGAATTGAAAGAAGCGAGCAAGGAAGAGATGTCACTACAATTAGCTGCCATCTTGTATCAAGTTGTAATGATCCCTGATCCAAAGACCTGCCATCTCTGATAAGTTGTAAAGATCCCTGTTCCAAAGAGCTGCCATCTCTGATAAGTTGTAAAGATCCCTGTTCCAAAGAGCTACCATCTCTGATAAGTTGTAAAGACCCCTGTTCTAAAGAGCTACCATCTCTGATAAGTTGTAAAGATCCCTGTTCCAAAGAGCTGCCATCTCTGATAAGTTGTAAAGATCCCTGTTCCAAAGAGCTACCATCTCTGATAAGTTGTAAAGATCCCTGTTCCAATGAGCTGCCATCTCTGATAAGTTGTACAGATCCCTGTTCCAAAGAGCTACCATCTCTGATAAGTTGTAAAGATCCCTGTTCCAAAGAGCTGCCATCTCTGATAAGTTGTAAAGATCCCTGTTCCAAAGAGCTGCCATCTCTGATAAGTTGTAAAGATCCCTGTTCCAACGAGCTGCCGTCTCTGATAAGTTGTAAAGATCCCTGTTCCAAAGAGCTACCATCTCTGATAAGTTGTAAAGATCCCTGTTCCAAAGAGCTGCCATCTCTGATAAGTTGTAAAGATCCCTGTTCCAAAGAGCTGCCATCTCTGATAAGTTGTAAAGATCCCTGTTCCAAAGAGCTACCATCTCTGATAAGTTGTAAAGATCCCTGTTCCAAAGAGCTGCCATCTCTGATAAGTTGTAAAGATCCCTGTTCCAAAGAGCTGCCATCTCTGATAAGTTGTAAAGATCCCTGTTCCAAAGAGCTACCATCTCTGATAAGTTGTACATGTAGGTAGAGTTATTAAAGTGACTATGCATAGATGATAACAACAGAGAGTAGCAGCGGTGTAAAAGGGGAGGGGGTGGGGCAATGAAAATAGTCAGGGTAGCCATTTGATTAGATGTTCAGGAGTCTTATGGCTTGGGGGTAGAAGCTGTTTAGAAGCCTCTTGGACCTAGACTTGGCGCTCCGGTACCGCTTGCCTTTTGGTAGCAGAGAGAACAGTCTATGACTAGGTTGGCTGGTGTCTTTGACAATTTTTAGGGCCTTCCTCTGACACCGCCTGGTCCTGGATGGCAGGAAGCTTGGCCCAAGTGATGTACTGGGCCGTTCGCACTACCGTCTGTAGTGCCTTGCGGTTGGAGGCCGAGCAGTTGCCATACCAGGCAGTGATGCAACCAGTCAGGATATTCTCGATGTGTAGACAACTGAGCAATGGGGGCAGGGATCAGCCTGGACAAAAAATGGATCAGCCTGGACAAAACAGAGATCAGCCTGGACTAAACAGGGATCAGCCTGGACAAAACAGGAACCACCCTGGACTAAACAGGGACCACCCTGGACTAAACAGAGATCAACCTGGACTAAAAAGGGATCCGCCTGGACAAAACAGAGATCAGCCTACATGAAACAGGGATCAGCCTGGATCAGCCTGGACTAAACAGGGATCACCCTGGAACAGCCTGGACTAAACAGGGATCAGCCTACACGAAACAGGGATCAGCCTGGATCAGCCTGGACTAAACAGGGATCACCCTGGACTAAATAGAGATCAGCCTGGACTAAACAGGGATCAACCTGGAACAGCCTGGACTAAACAGGGATCAGCCTGGACTAAAAAGGGATCAGCCTGGACTAAACAGGGATCAGCCTGGACAAAAAAGGGATCAGCCTGGACAAAAAAGGGATCAGCCTGGACAAAAAAGGGATCAGCCTGGACTAAACAGGGATCAGCCTGGACTAAAAAGGGATCAGCCTGGACAAAACAGAGGTCAGCCTACACTAAACAGGGATCAGCCTGGATCACCCTGGACTAAACAGAGATCAGCCTCCTGGACTAAACAGAGAGAGAGAGAGAGAGAGAGAGAGAGAGAGAGAGAGAGAGAGAGAGAGAGAGAGAGAGAGAGAGAGAGATTAATAGAGAACGAGAGGTCATCAGCATTCTGGACAGAGGATCTGAGAAGAGGAGAAAAAGAGGGGGAGAGAAAGTGTGATAGAGAAGCATATATCAGTTCTGGACAACGAGGCTAAAAGAGAGAGAGAGCGAAATAGAGAGGAGGCAGCGAGACCGAGGGAGAAAGAGAGAGAGCGAGCGGAGGTTAAAGAGGACAGTAAATCTAGAACTCCTCCCCTGTACCCGTGGAAACAGAACGAGCCTATTACCATACAATGTCTGATTGATGTCCGCAGTTCAGGGTTTCTGTGTGTGTGTGTGTGTGTGTGTGTGTGTGTGTGTGTGTGTGTGTGTGTGTGTGTGTGTGTGTGTGTGTGTGTGTGTGTGTGTGTGTGTGGATGTGTGTGTGTGTGTGTGTGTGTGTGTCAATCCAGCAGTCCATCAATTCTCCCTGTTTCTCCCATCTTCTATAAAAACCCTGGGCCAGAGATGCACACACACATACACACACACACACACACACACACACACACACACACACACACACACACACACACACACACACACACACACACACACACACACGCACACGCACGCACACACACACACACACACACACACACAGATCAGAGTTGTCAGTGACTGAAGGTGTGATCTCATTGGGACAGTCAAGCTGTTTAATAAATTGACTATTATTATATTTTTTATACCGACTGGAGATAATACACACACACACACACACACACACACACACACACACACACACACACACACACACACACACACACACACACACACACACACACACACACACACACACACTCAGCCCTGGGGTTTGTTCTAGTCAGTCATTGATCTAAAAGCGAGGGAACACTGGAAATGGCAGTGAGACCACAGTGACAGAGACCCTATTCCCTAGATAGTGCACTACTCTTGACCAGGGTCCCCTTCAACCAAGGTCTCTCACCTTTCATCCTGCCTTGTTTACAATTTAGCCTTCAGAAGCTCAGAGTCTCAACAGAACAAACACAGTGACAAGTTCACGGACCGAAAGACATGGAATGGTACCAACACGTCAGGTTACTAATGGAATGGTACCAACACGTCAGGTTACTAATGGAATGGTACCAACACGTCAGGTTACTAATTACATTCTCTAATGGAATGGTACCAACACGTCAGGTTACTAATGGAATGGTACCAACACGTCAGGTTACTAATGGAATGGTACCAACACGTCAGGTTACTAATTACATTCTCTAATGGAATGGGACCAACACGTCAGGTTACTAATGGAATGGTACCAACACGTCAGGTTACTAATTACATTCTCTAATGGAATGGTACCAACACGTCAGGTTACTAATGGAATGGTACCAACACGTCAGGTTACTAATGGAATGGGACCAACACATCAGGTTACTAATTACATTCTCTAATGGAATGGTACCAACACGTCAGGTTACTAATGGAATGGGACCAACACGTCAGGTTACTAATTACATTCTCTAATGGAATGGGACCAACACGTCAGGTTACTAATGGAATGGGACCAACACGTCAGGTTACTAATGGAATGGTACCAACACGTCAGGTTACTAATGGAATGGGACCAACACGTCAGGTTACTAATGGAATGGGACCAACACGTCAGGGTACTAATGGAATGGGACCAACACGTCAGGTTACTAATGGAATGGGACCAACACGTCAGGTTACTAATGGAATGGGACCAACACATCAGGTTACTAATGGAATGGTACCAACACGTCAGGTTACTAATGGAATGGGACCAACACGTCAGGTTACTAATGGAATGGTACCAACACGTCAGGTTACTAATGGAATGGTACCAACACGTCAGGTTACTAATGGAATGGTACCAACACGTCAGGTTACTAATGGAATGGGACCAACACGTCAGGTTACTAATGGAATGGGACCAACACGTCAGGTTACTAATGGAATGGGACCAACACGTCAGGTTACTAATGGAATGGGACCAACACGTCAGGTTACTAATGGAATGGGACCAACACGTCAGGTTACTAATGGAATGGGACCAACACGTCAGGTTACTAATGGAATGGTACCAACACGTCAGGTTACTAATGGAATGGGACCAACACGTCAGGTTACTAATGGAATGGGACCAACACGTCAGGTTACTAATGGAATGGTACCAACACATCAGGTTTCTAATGGAATGGGACCAACACGTCAGGTTACTAATGGAATGGGACCAACACGTCAGGTTACTAATGGAATGGGACCAACACGTCAGGTTACTAATGGAATGGTACCAACACGTCAGGTTACTAATGGAATGGGACCAACACGTCAGGTTACTAATGGAATGGGACCAACACGTCAGGTTACTAATGGAATGGTACCAACACGTCAGGTTACTAATGGAATGGTACCAACACGTCAGGTTACTAATGGAATGGTACCAACACGTCAGGTTACTAATGGAATGGGACCAACACGTCAGGTTACTAATGGAATGGGACCAACACGTCAGGTTACTAATGGAATGGGACCAACACGTCAGGTTACTAATGGAATGGGACCAACACGTCAGGTTACTAATGGAATGGGACCAACACGTCAGGTTACTAATGGAATGGGACCAACACGTCAGGTTACTAATGGAATGGTACCAACACGTCAGGTTACTAATGGAATGGGACCAACACGTCAGGTTACTAATGGAATGGGACCAACACGTCAGGTTACTAATGGAATGGTACCAACACGTCAGGTTTCTAATGGAATGGGACCAACACGTCAGGTTACTAATGGAATGGGACCAACACGTCAGGTTACTAATGGAATGGGACCAACACGTCAGGTTACTAATGGAATGGGACCAACACGTCAGGTTACTAATGGAATGGGACCAACACGTCAGGTTACTAATGGAATGGGACCAACACGTCAGGTTACTAATGGAATGGGACCAACACGTCAGGTTACTAATGGAATGGTACCAACACGTCAGGTTACTAATGGAATGAGACCAACACGTCAGGTTACTAATGGAATGGGACCAACACGTCAGGTTACTAATGGAATGGGACCAACACGTCAGGTTACTAATGGAATGGGACCAACACGTCAGGTTACTAATGGAATGGGACCAACACGTCAGGTTACTAATGGAATGAGACCAACACGTCAGGTTACTAATTGTGTATGTTGTTGTTGTTGTGTTCCTCACAGAATCCCGTGGTGAAGTAATGACTGGTCTGGCAGTAGATTTGATCAGGGGGCTGGACTCTGCTGTGTGTGTGTGGAGGTCATCCATCCTAGCCGTCCCGTCTCCCCTTAACGTGATTCATGTCGACCCTAGTGGCCTTCGGAGTTAATGTATACACACGCACGCACGCACGCACGCACGCACGCACGCACGCACGCACGCACGCACGCACGCACGCACGCACGCACGCACGCACGCACGCACGCACGCACGCACGCACGCACGCACGCACGCACGCACGCACGCACGCACGCACGCACGCACGCACGCACGCACGCACGCACGCACGCACGCACACACACACACACACACACACACACACACACACACACACACACACACCCACATAAGCACACACACACACACACACTCCCTCACACACACACACACACACACACTCCCACATACGCACACGCACACGCACACGCACCCACACACACACGCACACGCACACACACACACTCCCACATACACATGTGTGTGTGTGTGTGTGTGTGTGTGTGAACCTAACATAACTCAACGTAACCTCAGAAAGTACAACACCACTCTGAACCTAATATAACATAACCCAACATCTCTCTCTCTCTCTCTCTCTCTCTCTCTCTGTCTCTCTTTCTTTCTGTCTCTCTCTATTTCTCTCTCTCTCTCTCTCTCTCTCTCTCTCTCTCTCTCTCTCTCTCTCTCTTTATCTCTCTCTCTCTCTTTCTTTCTGTCTCTCTCTATTTCTCTCTCTCTCTCTCTCTCTCTCTCTCTCTCTCTCTCTCTCTCTCTCTCTCTCTCTCTCTCTCTCTCTCTCTCTCTCTCTCTCTCTCTCTCTCTCTCTCTCTCTCTCTCTCTCTCTCTCTCTCTCTCTCTCTCTCTCTCTCTCTCTCTCTCTCTCTCTCTCTCTCTCTCTCTCTCTCTCTCTCTCTCTCTCTCTCTCTCTCTCTCTCTCTCTCTCTCTCTCTCTCTCTCTCTTTCTCCCAGTAGCGTTTCATACTGTTCTAACATTGTGTTATCATGTAATATGCAGATGAACTCTTCTCCTCCTCTTCCCTTCATTTCTAGTATTTTTTATTTCTTTGTGTTCATCTTTCAGAGTGGTGTTAACAACACTAATGTCTCTGTGGTGTATCAGAGTGGTGTTAACAACACTAAGGTCACTGTGGTGTTTCAGAGTGGTGTTAACAACACTAATGTCTCTGTGGTGTATCAGAGTGGTGTTAACAACACTAAGGTCACTGTGGTGTGTCAGAGTGGTGTTAACAACACTAATGTCTCTGTGGTGTGTCAGAGTGGTGTTAACAACACTAATGTCTCTGTGGTGTATCAGAGTGGTGTTAACATCACTAATGTCTCTGTGGTGTATCAGAGTGGTGTTAACAACACTAATGTCTCTGTGGTGTATCAGAGTGGTGTTAACAACACTAAGGTCACTGTGGTGTGTCAGAGTGGTGTTAACAACACTAATGTCTCTGTGGTGTATCAGAGTGGTGTTAACAACACTAATGTCTCTGTGGTGTATCAGAGTGGTGTTAACAACACTAATGTCACTGTGGTGTATCAGAGTGGTGTTAACAACACTAATGTCACTGTGGTGTGTTAGAGTGGTGTTAACAACACTAATGTCTCTGTGGTGTGTCAGAGTGGTGTTAACAACACTAATGTCTCTGTGGTGTGTCAGAGTGGTGTTAACAACACTAAGGTCTCTGTGGTGTATCAGAGTGGTGTTAACAACACTAATGTCTCTGTGGTGTATCAGAGTGGTGTTAACAACACTAATGTCTCTGTGGTGTATCAGAGTGGTGTTAACAACACTAATGTCACTGTGGTGTGTTAGAGTGGTGTTAACAACACTAATGTCACTGTGGTGTGTCAGAGTGGTGTTAACAACACTAAGGTCTCTGTGGTGTATCAGAGTGGTGTTAACAACACTAAGGTCACTGTGGTGTGTCAGAGTGGTGTTAACAACACTAATGTCACTGTGGTGTTTCAGAGTGGTGTTGTCATTAGTGACTAGTGGTTTCTCTCACACATTATCTCTCATACTTAAGGGATTTCAGCCCTCAGGGATGTAGGGAGGAAAAGAAGGGAGGGAGAGAGAGAGGGGGGAAGAGATCGACAGACAGAGGGTAGTCCCAAGCTGTATTTCTCTCCACCCTTCTGTTAATCCCGTCCTCCCATCCCATGGAGGGATCTTTAACCCCCCTCCTCTCCTCTTCCTCTCCCTGTCTCATCCCACTCTTCCAGATGTCCATTAACACACAGGGATTTTACTGTCCATTTAGTGCCAGCTTTTCTCTTTCTCTCTCTCTCCCCCTCTCTCCATCTCTTTCTCTCTCTCTCCCCCTCTCTCCATCTCTTTCTCTCTCTCTCCCCCTCTCTCCATCTCTTTCTCTCTCTCTCCCCCTCTCCCCCTCTCTCCATCTTTTTCTCTCTCTCCCCCTCTCTCCATCTCTTTCTCTCTCTCTCCCCCTCTCTCCATCTCTTTCTTTCTCTCTCCCCCTCTCTCAATCTCTTTCTCTCTCTCTCCCCCTCTCTCCATCTCTTTCTCTCTCTCTCCCCCTCTCTCCATCTCTTTCTCTCTCTCTCCCCCTCTCTCCATCTCTTTCTCTCTCTCCCCCTCTCTCCATCTCTTTCTCTCCCTCTCCCCCTCTCTCCATCTCTTTCTCTCTCTCTCCCCCTCTCTCCATCTCTTTCTCTCCCTCTCCCCCTCTCTCCAACTCTTTCTCTCTCTCTCCCCCTCTCTCCATCTCTTTCTCTCCCTCTCCCCCTCTCTCCACCTCTTTCTCTCCCACTTTCCCATAAGGACACATACAAACTGCGTCCCAAATGACACCCTATTCCCTACATAGTGCCTTACTATTGACCAGAGCCCTAATCTCTATGGGCCCTGGTCAAAAGTAGGACACTATGTTGGCAATAGAGTGCTATTTGGGACACAGCCATGTGCAGCTTATATGAGCAGAGTGCAGATGAGGCTATACAGCGCACAGGGGCAAAGCAGGACACAACACAGTGATGGTAATGTAGTCATATGACTATCAGGGGCATAGTAGGACACAACACAGTGATGGTAATGTAGTCATATGACTATCAGGGGCATAGCAGGACACAACACAGTGACGGTAATGTAGTCATATGACTATCAGGGACATAGCAGGACACAACACAGTGACGGTAATGTAGTCATATGACTATCAGGGACATAGCAGGACACAACACAGTGACGGTAATGTAGTCATATGACTATCAGGGACATAGCAGGACACAACACAGTGATGGTAATGTAGTCATATGACTATCAGGGGCATAGCAGGACACAACACAGTGATGGTAATGTAGTCAGATGACTATCAGGGACATAGCAGGACACAACACAGTGATGGTAATGTAGTCATATGACTATCAGGGACATAGCAGGACACAACACAGTGATGGTAATGTAGTCATATGAATATCAGGGGCATAGCAGGACACAACACAGTGATGGTAATGTAGTCATATGACTATCAGGGACATAGCAGGACACAACACAGTGATGGTAATGTAGTCATATGACTATCAGGGACATAGCAGGACACAACACAGTGATGGTAATGTAGTCATATGACTATCAGGGACATAGCAGGACACAACACAGTGATGGTAATGTAGTCATATGACTATCAGGGACATAGCAGGACACAACAGTGATGGTAATGTAGTCATATGACTATCAGGGGCATAGCAGGACACAACACAGTGATGGTAATGTAGTCATATGACTATCAGGGACATAGCAGGACACAACACAGTGATGGTAATGTAGTCATATGACTATCAGGGGCATAGCAGGACACAACACAGTGATGGTAATGTAGTCATATGACTATCAGGGGCATAGCAGGACACAACACAGTGATGGTAATGTAGTCATATGACTATCAGGGGCATAGCAGGACACAACACAGTGATGGTAATGTAGTCATATGACTATCAGGGACATAGCAGGACACAACACAGTGATGGTAATGTAGTCATATGACTATCAGGGACATAGCAGGACACAACACAGTGATGGTAATGTAGTCATATGACTATCAGGGGCATAGCAGGACACAACACAGTGATGGTAATGTAGTCATATGACTATCAGGGGCATAGCAGGACACAACACAGTGATGGTAATGTAGTCATATGACTATCAGGGGCATAGCAGGACACAACACAGTGATGGTAATGTAGTCATATGACTATCAGGGGCATAGCAGGACACAACACAGTGATGGTACTGTAGTCATATGACTATCAGGGACATAGCAGGACACAACACAGTGATGGTAATGTAGTCATATGACTATCAGGGGCATAGCAGGACACAACACAGTGATGGTAATGTAGTCATATGACTATCAGGGGCATAGCAGGACACAACACAGTGATGGTAATGTAGTCATATGACTATCAGGGACATAGCAGGACACAACACAGTGATGGTAATGTAGTCATATGACTATCAGGGGCATAGCAGGACACAACACAGTGATGGTAATGTAGTCATATGACTATCAGGGGCATAGCAGGACACAACACAGTGATGGTAATGTAGTCATATGACTATCAGGGGCATAGCAGGACACAACACAGTGATGGTAATGTAGTCATATGACTATCAGGGGCATAGCAGGACACAACACAGTGATGGTAATGTAGTCATATGACTATCAGGGGCATAGCAGGACACAACACAGTGATGGTAATGTAGTCATATGACTATCAGGGGCATAGCAGGACACAACACAGTGATGGTAATGTAGTCATATGACTATCAGGGGCATAGCAGGACACAACACAGTGATGGTAATGTAGTCATATGACTATCAGGGACATAGCAGGACACAACACAGTGATGGTAATGTAGTCATATGACTATCAGGGACATAGCAGGACACAACACAGTGATGGTAATGTAGTCATATGACTATCAGGGACATAGCAGGACACAACCGAGTGATGGTAATGTAGTCATATGACTATCAGGGACATAGCAGGACACAACACAGTGATGGTAATGTAGTCATATGACTATCAGGGACATAGCAGGACACAACACAGTGATGGTAATGTAGTCATATAACTATCAGGGGCATAGCAGGACACAACACAGTGATGGTAATGTAGTCATATGACTATCAGGGGCATAGCAGGACACAACACAGTGATGGTAATGTAGTCAGATGACTATCAGCACAAGAAGGGTTGATGTCAGTTCCATTTCATTCATGAACTAAGCTGAAAGCCCAATTCACTCCTTGAAAAAAAGATATGACTTCTCATTGTGAAGTCATGTCATTGTGAAGTCATGTCATTGTGAAGTCATGTCATTGTGAAGTCAAATCCTTGTGAAGTCAAATCCTTGTGAAGTCATATCATTGTGAAGTCATATCATTGTGAAGTCAAATCCTTGTGAAGTCATATCATTGTGAAGTCATATCATTGTGAAGTCATATCATTGTGAAGTGATGTCATTGTGAAGTCATATCATTGTGAAGTCATGTCATTGTGAAGTCAAATCCTTGTGAAGTCAAATCCTTGTGAAGTCATATCATTGTGAAGTCATATCATTGTGAAGTCATATCATTGTGAAGTCAAATCCTTGTGAAGTCAAATCCTTGTGAAGTCATGTCATTGTGAAGTCATATCATTGTGAAGTCATGTCATTGTGAAGTCATGTCATTGTGAAGTCAAATCCTTGTGAAGTCATATCATTGTGAAGTCATATCATTGTGAAGTCATGTCATTGTGAAGTCATGTCATTGTGAAGTCATATCATTGTGAAGTCATGTCATTGTGAAGTCAAATCCTTGTGAAGTCATATCATTGTGAAGTCATATCATTGTGAAGTCATGTCATTGTGAAGTCATATCATTATGAAGTCATATCATTGTGAAGTCAAATCCTTGTGAAGTCATATCATTGTGAAGTCATATCATTGTGAAGTCAAATCCTTGTGAAGTCATATCATTGTGAAGTCAAATCCTTGTGAAGTCATATCATTGTGAAGTCATATCATTGTGAAGTCATATCATTGTGAAGTCATGTCATTGTGAAGTCATATCATTGTGAAGTCATATCATTGTGAAGTCAAATCCTTGTGAAGTCATATCATTGTGAAGTCATGTCATTGTGAAGTCATATCATTATAAAGTCATATCATTATAAAGTCATATCATTGTGAAGTCAAATCCTTGTGAAGTCATATCATTGTGAAGTCATATCATTGTGAAGTCATATCATTGCGAAGTCATATCATTGCGAAGTCATATCATTGTGAAGTCATATCATTGTGAAGTCATATCATTGTGAAGTCATGTCATTGTGAAGTCAAATCATTGTGAAGTCATGTCATTGTGAAGTCAAATCATTGTGAAGTCATGTCATTGTGAAGTCAAATCATTGTGAAGTCATGTCATTGTGAAGTCATATCATTGTGAAGTCATGTCATTGTGAAGTCATATCATTGTGAAGTCATATCATTGTGAAGTCATATCATTGTGAAGTCATATGAAAAGTAGAAGCTGTTAATTTCAAATGTTTGTTTTTCTTTTTTCAGATTCAAATTACTTTTTTAATTGAGTGACTTCAATTTGAATTGACCCCAACCCTGGTCAACACACGCTAGCAGGGACAAGGCCAAATCCATTTCAATTCAGTTTATACAGTACGTGAATTGAAATGTAATTCTTACATTTAAAGTGAAAACACACCTGTCTTTAAATGGGAAATCTTGAATTGATACATACATTTTTGTCTTTACAACAGACGGGCAACATTGTGAGTGTGAACCTTAATTGCAGTTTAGATTACTGAATAGAGAGAGGTCTTCATGGTATGAACCCAGATACACCAGCTGATGGAATAAAGAGAGGTGTAGGCTCCTGGTAACACTGAGGTCGCATATAACAGGCGTGTGTGTGTGTGTGTGTGTGTGTGTGTGTGTGTGTGTGTGTGTGTGTGTGTGTGTGTGTGTGTGTGTGTGTGTGTGTGTGTGTGTGTGTGTGTGTGTGTGTGTGTGAGAGAGAGAGTGAGGTGTGTGTCCTGCAGCGTGGAGCGTCTGTCTCCCTATGTGACTGCTGACAGGAACCAACCAGTACTGTGATAGATCAGAGCCTTCCATCTGGGGCACAGACAGTGTGGTGTGTGACCTCCTCCAAGCAGCAGCAGGTGTTGTCAGGAGGAGCCTGTTGATGGACCAAGGCCCCTATACAGGGTGCTATTTGTGATACAAGGAGCCTATTCATAACCCTCTTCCACAGACACCTCAGTGTTACCAGGAGCCTATTCATAACCCTCTTCCACAGACACCTCAGTGTTACCAGGAGCCTATTCATAACCCGGTCACGAAGAGAGAGCAGCCAGTGGAGACGGTCCCTGGCAATCCGTGTGTATGTGTGTGTGTGGATGTTTGCATATGTGTGACGGTGGGAGTCCTGGGACCTTGGCTACTAATGTGCCAGCTATTCATTACAGACATAGGAGGGAGGGAGGGCGAGAGGGAGGGCGAGAGGGAGGGAAAAAGAGAGAAAGAAAGAGAGAAATCAAATTGCCCCAAGAAAAGGGCAAGTAGTGAAGAACAAACACCATTGTAAATACAACCCATATTTACATTTATTTATTTTCCCTTTTGTACTTTAACTATTTACACATCGTTACAACACTGTATATATAAATAATATGACATTTGAAATGTCTCTATTCCTTTGAAACCTTTGTGAGCGTAATGTTTACTGTTCACTTTTGATTGTTAATTTCCCTTTGCCAAAGCAATTGAAATAGATAATAAACAATGTAAACATATGTTTCCCATGCCAATAAAGCCCTTTGAATTGAATTAAAGTGAAAGAGAGAGAGAGCGAGAGAGAGAGAGAGGGAGAGAGAGAGGGTAGAGTCTAACCGATAAGTGGGGTAAAGTAATGGGAGAAGCGGTGAAAGATAGAGATGGAAGGATTGAGAGATAGAGGGACGGAAGGGTGAAATGAGAAGAGAGGAGAGGAGAGATAAAAGGATGGAGGTAGGGATCGAGGGAGGGATGGAGGTAGGGATGGAGGGAGGGATGGAGGTAGGGATGGAGGGAGGGATGGAGGTAGGGATGGAGGGAGGGATGGAGGTAGGGATGGAGGGAGGGATGGATGGAGGGATGGAGGTAGGGATCGAGGGAATAGGTTTGTATATTTTTCACCCAATCTTTGTTTTGGCCTTTGCTTTAATCCTCATGAAGCACTGGAGCGAAGAGAAGAGACCTGGGCCAGAAAGAGACAGAGAGAGAGAGAGAAAGAGAGCGAGAGAGAGGAGAGAGGAGAGAGAGAGAGAGAGAGAGAGAGAGAGAGAGAGAGAGAGAGAGAGAGAGAGAGAGGAGAGTCAGTCAAAAAGAGAAGTGGTGCAGAGGTAAATGGAGGTGTGGAGAAAAGAGGAGGTGAGAAGGAGGAGGCGGTGAGGAGGAAAGAGGAGGGAAGAGGAGGTGAGGAGGAGAAAAGAGGAGGTGAGGAGGAGGAAAGTGGAGATGAGGAGGATAGAAGAGGAAGTGAGTAGGAGGAAGGAGGAGAAGCAGAAAAGAGAAGGTGAGGAGGAAAGAGGAGGTGAGAAGGGAAGAGGAGGTGAGTAAGAGGAAGGAGGAGGTGTGGAGGAAAGAGGAGGTGTGGAGAAAAGAGGAGGTGAGGAGGAAAGAGGAGGTGAGGAGGTTAGGAGGAGGTGAGGAGGGAAGAGGAGGTGAGAAGGGAAGAGGAGGTGAGTAGGAGGAAGGAGGAGGTGTGGAGGAAAGAGGAGGTGTGGAGAAAAGAGGAGGTGAGGAGGAAAGAGGAGGTGAGGAGGTAAAGAGGGGGTGAGGAGGAAGAGGAGGTGAGGAGGAAAGAGAAGGTGAGGAGGAAAGAGGGGGGAAGAGGAGGTGAGGAGGAAAAGAGGGGGGAAGAGGAGGTGAGGAGGAGGAAAGGGGAGGTGAGTAGGAAAGAGGAGGTGAGGAGGAAAGAGGAGGTGAGGAGGAGAAGGAGGTGAGGAGGAAAGAGGAGATAAAGAGGGGGTGAGGAGGAAGAGGAGGAAAGAGGAGGTGAGGAGGAAAGAGGAGGTGAGGAGGAAAGAGGGGGGAAGAAGAGGTGAGGAGGAGGAAAGAGGAGGGAAGAGGAGGTGAGGAGGAGGAAAGGGGAGGTGAGTAGGAAAGAGGAGGTGAGGAGGGAAGAGGAGGTGAGGAGGAGGAAAGGGGAGGTGAGTAGGAAAGAGGAGGTGAGGAGGAAAGAGGAGGTGAGGAGATAAAGAGGGGGTGAGGAGGAAGAGGAGGTGAGGAGGAGGGAACCGCTGATTATGATAAACCTAAATACAAACAGAATAATCACATATTACAGTCTGAGTCAACCACAGCTATGTATATACAGGTGGTGATAAACCAGTAGACAGTATAGAAGGTATGTATATACAGGTGGTGATAAACCAGTAGACAGTATAGAAGGTATGTATATACAGGTGATGATAAACCAGTAGACAGTATAGAAGGCAGTAGCGTGCCGTGGGCCTGGGGCCTGGGCCTTCAGTGAGGTCCTACACAGTCCCACCCGAATTAATCCACCTCTTATTACAGAAACGCAGTATAACCAGGCGTTGCGTCACCTTGAAATTGACATTTTTATTCAGAGAATTGCAGGGGAAGAGTACAATACAGTACAGTTCAACTAATAGGCAAGAACATAGTCGAGTGCAACAGAGTTATATTAATATTCTTCTTCTATCCATTTCTGGTCCACAAACTTTGAGCTTTAAGTCCCCAAAAAAATAAATACAGTGTGTTCACTAAACAGCGCATTGTCGCACCCAAAGCAGTTTCACCGTGATGATAAAGACACATAACTATTCACTGAAAATAAAAGAAAACAAATAATTTGCAACATAGGCTATTTGCCATTTTATTTTGTTAATATATAGGGTATTTAATATTAACGAAATAAAATGCGAAACATACATACACATTTAATAAAAAATAACATGCATTGTATGCCTACTCACCAAAGACTGATTATTTGAACACAAAATCCTTCCTCCTTTCTTTCCTCAAGAAGACTTCAATGACTCTGTTGTACAGTCTATCTGTGCGTTTTAGTTCCACCAATAAGTAATTTTCTATCGACATGGAGGCTAATGCTGAAAGCCGAGTCTGTCCAGTAGCATTTCTGGAATACGTTTTGATTCGCTTTAAGGCCGAGAATGACCGCTCGACAGAAGCCGTGGACACAGGGATAGTCACTGTCACACATGCCAATGTGTAAAGTTGCCCCATGTCCTCATTCAGATTTTTCTGCTTAAGGAAATCAAGGAGATCAGAGGGGCTTTTCCCTTCAAAATCAGTCATAGCATACATTACAGTCAGTTCTGTTTTTAGCTTGGATAGGTCGAACAGTGTTCCGTGACTCTCTGTTAAGCTGGAGAAGGCTGTTTGCGGGAATTTTTTCCGGTAGGTCTGAAAGTGCCGGGGGTCCAGGAGGGAGAGAAACATTAATTTTTCGTGGTCTTGAAACCTGTTTCGTATCTGGCAAAGAATGTTGTCCAGAATATTGCTGTGGAGTTGTTGATAGTATGTGCGAGGGTCTCCTTGTGCTGGGCCTCTGCGTGCGCTGGGTAAACTTGAGATGCGCGCTGTGTCATCGTAGATTTGACTGAACCTGCACCTCTCTCGCTCAATTGTGTCACAAAACTCGTTCACCCTTGTCAGGCAGAATTGTACATCCAAAGTTTGTTTCTGTAGAATTCCAAAAAGCACATCCGAATAATTAAAAATCCCATTGAATGTTTCAAGCAAAAAACAAAACTCAAAATCATCCAAATGTGCATTAAATCCATCAGCCATAAGCACAGTATCCCCGTCATGGTCATCATGATGTTCCAGTAAGTGGTTAAACAGCTCCTTTAGGGCAACTCTCTTTTCAAAGACTGCATTGACCAATCTAGATGTATATTGCCACCTCGTTGGTGCAACCTTAGGAAGACGACGCTTGCAGATGTCATCCAGCAGTTGCGTGCGCTTAGGGGATCGTGAGAAAAATGCTGCAAGGCCATTGAGGTTGGCAAAGAAGACCTTGCATTCTTTAAGCTTTGAGGCTCCTTGAGTCAGTACTAAATTTAGTCGATGTGCATAGCAGTGAATGAATAAGGCCATCGGTGCCCTCTCCTTAACTTTAGCCTGCACCCCATTGAGTCCAGATGCCATGACTGCTGCGCCATCAAAACACAAAACTTTATCCAGACTACATTCATTTTCCTGCAAGAAACGGAAAATAAGAGCGGCAATGTCATCAGCTCGCTTGCCGCTTGTCACATCTTCAAATCGGATAAATCGCTCCTTGACTCCTGTGTCCGTCACATAACGCAGGACGAGTGAGAGCTGTGCTGCATTTCCCACATCTGTTGTCTCGTCCACCATAACAGCAACAAAGGGAGCTTTTTTAATCTCCATTTTGATCTCTTCTCCCATCACTTCAGCAATAGCATAAATTAGGTCATTTTGTATTTTGCCGGACGTCCCAATGAACACTTTGTTAGTGGACAGGTGGTATTGTAAATCTGTGTTGCTTTCAGAAAGAAAAGAAAGAAGCTCCACGTAGTTCCCTTTGTTTGTGGAGTCAGCACTTTCATCGTGTCCCCTAAAAGAAAGTTCCTGTTTACCCAAAAACATGACACAATCAATGAGTCTTTTCAATATTTCCCTATTTTTCTTCACCTTTTCATTGTGCAGCTCCGTTGCCCTGCGCGATTGTTCATTGAGCTGTAGATCCACTCGGGTGTCCCCAAAAGTTTTCAAAAGCACCATTGCTTGTAAGTGCCCAGCCGTACTTTGGTGTCTCGTTGCTGCCTTGGTTAGACAACTCAAGTTTGCAAAGCCAGTGTGGCTCCAAACACCAAATCGATCACTTGCAAATAATAGGCATTCCCAGCAGTACAGTTTGCAGTGCTTCTCGGAGCCTGTGAGCCATTGATAGCGCTCGTAGTTGGAACTTTGAAAGTGGCGAACGAACCCCTTTCCCGCCTGTGACAGGTTACAATGTCTAACTTTTCTTGAAAAGTTCGTCTTGAGAATGGCGTTATAATTATATCCTCGACCAAATCGATATCTTCTCCTCCTTCCGCCATTGTGGGTTGAAAAAACAGCTTAGTCGTACGCAAATTAATTTGTTTATCAAATTCAGTTTCCTAGTTCTGAGGATCTGCATAGACCTGCCCATAGGACCTGCTTCTCAATATTGGTAATCCAATCAAAAGACGTGCACGCACTACGCCTGCTAGCTGGCTCCTGTGTAACACTGGAGCCAGCCAGCAGGCGTACAATAGCCAACTCTAAAGCTGATTGGTTGACACTAAATTTTCATTTCCATTCACTTTAAGCTACAAGCGCCCGCACTGTTGATTCTGAAGGCCTGAGGGCAGATTTTAGACCCCTGGCAACACATGATGGCTGAATATGATTGGATAAAATATCTAACATAAAGGCCAGCCCTCCAAATCTCAACCTGGGGCTGGAAGCAGTGCAACCAAGAGGAAAGCTATGAAATGAAGAGTATAATTCTTACTCTGGGGAATAATTTAATACATATTTGTGGGAAAATATATTTAAAATAAATATATATTCTGATGATGTTTAGGCCAGCAGAGAAGGCCTTGCTGGCCCTGACGGCCCACCACTGATAGAAGGTATGTATATACAGGTGGTGATAAACCAGTAGACAGTATAGAAGGTATGTATATACAGGTGGTGATAAACCAGTAGACAGTATAGAAGGTATGTATATACAGGTGGTGGTGATAAACCAGTAGACAGTATAGAAGGTATGTATATACAGGTGGTGATAAACCAGTAGACAGTATAGAAGGTATGTATATACAGGTGGTGATAAACCAGTAGACAGTATAGAAGGTATGTATATACAGGTGGTGATAAACCAGTAGACAGTATAGAAGGTATGTATATACAGGTGGTGATAAACCAGTAGACAGTATAGAAGGTATGTACAAATATTAATTTCCACAAAGTTTGCTGCTTCAGTGTCTTTAGATATTTTTGTCAGATGTTACTATGGAATACTGAAGTATAATTACAAGCATTTCATAAGTTTCAGGCTTTTATTGACAATGACATGAACTTGATGCAAAGAGTCAATATTTGCAGTGTTGACCCTTCTTTCTCAAGACCTCTGCAATCCGCCCTGGCATGCTGTCAATTAACTTCTGGGCCACATCCTGACTGATGGCAGCCCATTCTTGCATAATCAATGCTTGGAGTTTGTCTGGATTTGTGGGTTTTTGTTTGTCCACCCGCCTCTTGAGAATTGACCACAAGTTCTCAATGGGATTAAGGTCTGGGGAGTTTCCTGGCCATGGACCCAAAATATCGATGTTTTGTTCCCCGAGCCACTTAGTTATCACTTTTTCCTTATGGCAAGGTGCTCCATCATGCTGGAAAAGGCATTGTTCGTCACCAAACTGTTCCTGGATGGTTGGGAGAAGTTGCTCTCGGAGGATGTGTTGGTACCATTCTTTATTCATGGCTGTGTTCTTAGGCAAAATTGTGAGTGAGCCCACTCTCTTGGCTGAGAAGCAACCCCACACATGAATGGTCTCAGGATGCTTTACTGTTGGTATGGCACAGGACTGATGGTAGCGCTCACCTTGTCTTCTCTGGACAAGCTTTTTCCGGATACCCCAAACAATCGGAAAGGGGATTCATCAGAGAAAATGACTTTACCCCAGTCCTCAGCAGTCCAATCCCTGTACCTTTTGCAGAATATCAGTCTGTCCCTGATGTTTTTCCTGGAGAGAAGTGGCTTCTTTGCTGCCCTTCTTGACACCAGGCCATCCTCCAAAAGTCTTCGCCTCACTGTGTGTGCAGATGCACTCACACCTGCCTTCTGCCATTCCTGAGCAAGCAATGTACTGGTGGTGCCCCGATCCCGCAGCTGAATCAACTTTAGGAGACGGTCCTGGAAATGTTTTTGTGGGATTCAGTTCAAAGAGGGACTTTGCAATTAATTGCAATCCATCTGATCACTCTTCATAACATTATGGAGTATATGCAAATTGCCATCACACAAACTGAGGCAGCAGACTTTGTGAAAATTAATATTTGTGTCATTCTCAAAACTTTTGGCCACGACTGTTTATACAGGTGGTGACACCACAGCAACACAGAAGTCTGCTCCAAGCTTCACCTGCTGCTACTGTGTGTGTGTGTGTGTGTGTGTGTGTGTGTGTGTGTGTGTGTGTGTGTGTGTGTGTGTGTGTGTGTGTGTGTGTGTGTGTGTGTGTGTGTGTGTGTGTGTGTGTGTGTGTGTGTGTGTGTGTGTGTGTGTGTGTGTGTGTGTGTGTGTGTGTGTGTGTGTGTGTGTGTGTGTGACTGTGTGTGTGTGTGTGTGTGTGTGACTGTGTGTGTGTCTGTGTCTGACTGTGTCTGTGTCTGACTGTGTCTGTGACTGTGACTGTGTCTGTGTGTATATGTGTCTGTGGTTCTGTGGTTCTGTGGTTATGTGTGTCTGTGTGTCTGTGGTTCTTTGTGTTTGTCTGTGTCTGTGTGTTTGTCTGTGTGTCTGTGGTTCTGTGTGTTTGTCTGTGTGTCTGTGGTTCTGTGTGTGTGTCTGTGTATGTGTGTTTGTCTGTGTGTTTGTCTGTGTGTCTGTGGTTCTGTGTGAACATGCATTCCAGAGTTCTCCCCTGGGGACCACATCGGTCTCATAATCACGACGGAACCCTAATGAATCTTCCAGAACGTTCCGACCATCTGGCTTCTTCAGGGGCGCGGTGCACCTTTCTCTCACACACCCACACACTGCATTATCCTGGCTAGTGTCAGACACTTGGCTCTCAGTATTCTGACATGGCTGTATATGGAGGCTTCAACATATCTATGGGTGTACCCTGTGAGAGGGGCTGTGGTCTCTCTCTCTCTCTCTCATCACTGTTGTCATTGAGCTGTTTAATAAAGAAACTCTGCAGGGTTACAACTATGGTGAGGACACACACACACACACACACACACAGGATACTTAAAGAGTTCCAGCTGGTAGGTGTTACACTCCACCACCTGTGTCGCCGCTCCAACCAGATGCTTCCCGCCGAGAGTTCCATAGTGTGTGTGTGTGTGTGTGTGTGTGTGTGTGTGTGTGTGTGTGTGTGTGTGTGTGTGTGTGTGTGTGTGTGTCAGCCCGGCCCAGATTACAGTGAGATGTTTCATTAAGTCTAAAGAGAGGGAGGACAACAGTTCCACACTTCAAACATACTGGAGGATACAGGACGTTTCTCAAAGTTAGATACTAAAACGTTTCCCTACTAACTCTGCTGATAACTACTGTATTGAGGAATAATCTACTTACTCTGACCGTAATATGTGGTTGTCCCACCTTGCTATCTTCAAGATGAATGCACTATTGTAAGTCACTCTGGATGACAGTGCAAAATGTCATGTAAAGGGTTTCTTGAATTCGTTTTTATAGTTTACAGTAGGGGAGTTATGAGTATGTTGTTGATGTTGTTGTCATATTAGACCGACCTGTTGGTGGTATCAGGTTTGTCCTGAGGGTTGGGGTTATTGATGTTGTCATATTAGACTGACCTGTTGGTGGTATCAGGTTTGTCCTGAGGGTTGGGGTTATTGTTGATGTTGTTGTCATATTAGACTGACCTGTTGGTGGTATCAGGTTTGTCCTGAGGGTTGGGTTATTGTTGTTGTCATATTAGACTGACCTGTTGGTGGTATCAGGTTTGTCCTGAGGGTTGGGGTTATTGATGTTGTCATATTAGACTGACCTGTTGGTGGTATCAGGTTTGTCCTGAGGGTTGGGGTTATTGATGTTGTCATATTAGACCGACCTGTTGGTGGTATCAGGTTTGTCCTGAGGGTTGGGTTATTGTTGCCATATTAGACCGACCTGTTGGTGGTATCAGGTTTGTCCTGAGGGTTGGGGTTATTGATGTTGTCATATTAGACCGACCTGTTGGTGGTATCAGGTTTGTCCTGAGGGTTGGGGTCATTGATGTTGTCATATTAGACTGACCTGTTGGTGGTATCAGGTTTGTCCTGAGGGTTGGGTTATTGTTGTTGTTGTCATATTAGACCGACCTGTTGGTGGTATCAGGTTTGTCCTGAGGGTTGGGTTATTGTTGATGTTGTCATATTAGACTGACCTGTTGGTGGTATCAGGTTTGTCCTGAGGGTTGGGGTCATTGATGTTGTCATATTAGACCGACCTGTTGGTGGTATCAGGTTTGTCCTGAGGGTTGGGGTTATTGATGTTGTCATATTAGACCGACCTGTTGGTGGTATCAGGTTTGTCCTGAGGGTTGGGGTTATTGATGTTGTCATATTAGACTGACCTGTTGGTGGTATCAGGTTTGTCCTGAGGGTTGGGGTTATTGTTGTTGTCATATTAGACTGACCTGTTGGTGGTATCAGGTTTGTCCTGAGGGTTGGGTTATTGTTGTTGTTGTCATATTAGACCGACCTGTTGGTGGTATCAGGTTTGTCCTGAGGGTTGGGGTTATTGATGTTGTCATATTAGACCGACCTGTTGGTGGTATCAGGTTTGTCCTGAGGGTTGGGGTTATTGATGTTGTCATATTAGACCGACCTGTTGGTGGTATCAGGTTTGTCCTGAGGGTTGGGGTCATTGATGTTGTCATATTAGACTGACCTGTTGGTGGTATCAGGTTTGTCCTGAGGGTTGGGTTATTGTTGTTGTTGTCATATTAGACCGACCTGTTGGTGGTATCAGGTTTGTCCTGAGGGTTGGGGTTATTGTTGTTGTCATATTAGACCGACCTGTTGGTGGTATCAGGTTTGTCCTGAGGGTTGGGGTTATTGATGTTGTCATATTAGACCGACCTGTTGGTGGTATCAGGTTTGTCCTGAGGGTTGGGGTTATTGTTGATGTTGTCATATTAGACCGACCTGTTGGTGGTATCAGGTTTGTCCTGAGGGTTGGGGTTATTGTTGATGTTGTCATATTAGACCGACCTGTTGGTGGTATCAGGTTTGTCCTGAGGGTTGGGGTTATTGTTGATGTTGATGTCATATTAGACTGACCTGTTGGTGGTATCAGGTTTGTCCTGAGGGTTGGGGTTATTGTTGATGTTGTCATATTAGACCGACCTGTTGGTGGTATCAGGTTTGTCCTGAGGGTTGGGGTTATTGTTGTTGTCATATTAGACTGACCTGTTGGTGGTATCAGGTTTGTCCTGAGGGTTGGGGTTATTGTTGATGTTGTTGTCATATTAGACTGACCTGTTGGTGGTATCAGGTTTGTCCTGAGGGTTGGGTTATTGTTGTTGTCATATTAGACTGACCTGTTGGTGGTATCAGGTTTGTCCTGAGGGTTGGGGTTATTGATGTTGTCATATTAGACTGACCTGTTGGTGGTATCAGGTTTGTCCTGAGGGTTGGGGTCATTGATGTTGTCATATTAGACCGACCTGTTGGTGGTATCAGGTTTGTCCTGAGGGTTGGGTTATTGTTGTTGTTGTTGCCATATTAGACCGACCTGTTGGTGGTATCAGGTTTGTCCTGAGGGTTGGGGTTATTGATGTTGTCATATTAGACCGACCTGTTGGTGGTATCAGGTTTGTCCTGAGGGTTGGGGTCATTGATGTTGTCATATTAGACTGACCTGTTGGTGGTATCAGGTTTGTCCTGAGGGTTGGGTTATTGTTGTTGTTGTCATATTAGACCGACCTGTTGGTGGTATCAGGTTTGTCCTGAGGGTTGGGTTATTGTTGATGTTGTCATATTAGACTGACCTGTTGGTGGTATCAGGTTTGTCCTGAGGGTTGGGGTCATTGATGTTGTCATATTAGACCGACCTGTTGGTGGTATCAGGTTTGTCCTGAGGGTTGGGGTTATTGATGTTGTCATATTAGACCGACCTGTTGGTGGTATCAGGTTTGTCCTGAGGGTTGGGGTTATTGATGTTGTCATATTAGACTGACCTGTTGGTGGTATCAGGTTTGTCCTGAGGGTTGGGGTTATTGTTGTTGTCATATTAGACTGACCTGTTGGTGGTATCAGGTTTGTCCTGAGGGTTGGGTTATTGTTGTTGTTGTCATATTAGACCGACCTGTTGGTGGTATCAGGTTTGTCCTGAGGGTTGGGGTTATTGATGTTGTCATATTAGACCGACCTGTTGGTGGTATCAGGTTTGTCCTGAGGGTTGGGGTTATTGATGTTGTCATATTAGACTGACCTGTTGGTGGTATCAGGTTTGTCCTGAGGGTTGGGTTATTGTTGTTGTTGTCATATTAGACCGACCTGTTGGTGGTATCAGGTTTGTCCTGAGGGTTGGGTTATTGTTGATGTTGTCATATTAGACTGACCTGTTGGTGGTATCAGGTTTGTCCTGAGGGTTGGGGTCATTGATGTTGTCATATTAGACCGACCTGTTGGTGGTATCAGGTTTGTCCTGAGGGTTGGGGTTATTGATGTTGTCATATTAGACCGACCTGTTGGTGGTATCAGGTTTGTCCTGAGGGTTGGGGTTATTGATGTTGTCATATTAGACTGACCTGTTGGTGGTATCAGGTTTGTCCTGAGGGTTGGGGTTATTGTTGTTGTCATATTAGACTGACCTGTTGGTGGTATCAGGTTTGTCCTGAGGGTTGGGTTATTGTTGTTGTTGTCATATTAGACCGACCTGTTGGTGGTATCAGGTTTGTCCTGAGGGTTGGGGTTATTGATGTTGTCATATTAGACCGACCTGTTGGTGGTGTCAGGTTTGTCCTGAGGGTTGGGGTTATTGATGTTGTCATATTAGACCGACCTGTTGGTGGTATCAGGTTTGTCCTGAGGGTTGGGGTCATTGATGTTGTCATATTAGACTGACCTGTTGGTGGTATCAGGTTTGTCCTGAGGGTTGGGTTATTGTTGTTGTTGTCATATTAGACCGACCTGTTGGTGGTATCAGGTTTGTCCTGAGGGTTGGGGTTATTGTTGTTGTCATATTAGACCGACCTGTTGGTGGTATCAGGTTTGTCCTGAGGGTTGGGGTTATTGATGTTGTCATATTAGACCGACCTGTTGGTGGTATCAGGTTTGTCCTGAGGGTTGGGGTTATTGTTGATGTTGTCATATTAGACCGACCTGTTGGTGGTATCAGGTTTGTCCTGAGGGTTGGGGTTATTGTTGATGTTGTCATATTAGACCGACCTGTTGGTGGTATCAGGTTTGTCCTGAGGGTTGGGGTTATTGTTGATGTTGATGTCATATTAGACTGACCTGTTGGTGGTATCAGGTTTGTCCTGAGGGTTGGGGTTATTGTTGATGTTGTCATATTAGACCGACCTGTTGGTGGTATCAGGTTTGTCCTGAGGGTTGGGGTTATTGTTGTTGTCATATTAGACTGACCTGTTGGTGGTATCAGGTTTGTCCTGAGGGTTGGGGTTATTGTTGATGTTGTTGTCATATTAGACTGACCTGTTGGTGGTATCAGGTTTGTCCTGAGGGTTGGGTTATTGTTGTTGTCATATTAGACTGACCTGTTGGTGGTATCAGGTTTGTCCTGAGGGTTGGGGTTATTGATGTTGTCATATTAGACTGACCTGTTGGTGGTATCAGGTTTGTCCTGAGGGTTGGGGTCATTGATGTTGTCATATTAGACCGACCTGTTGTGGTATCAGGTTTGTCCTGAGGGTTGGGTTATTGTTGCCATATTAGACCGACCTGTTGGTGGTATCAGGTTTGTCCTGAGGGTTGGGGTTATTGTTGTTGTCATATTAGACCGACCTGTTGGTGGTATCAGGTTTGTCCTGAGGGTTGGGTTATTGTTGTGATGTCATATTAGACTGACCTGTTGGTGGTATCAGGTTTGTCCTGAGGGTTGGGGTTATTGTTGTTGTCATATTAGACCTGACCTGTTGGTGGTATCAGGTTTGGTACCTGAGGGTTGGGGTTATTGATTGGTGTGTCCATATTAGAACCGACCTGTTGGTGTATCAGGTTTGGTCCTGAGGGTTGGGGTTATTGGATGTTGTCATATTAGACGCGACGCTGTTAGTGGGATCAGGTTGTCCTGAGGGTTGGGGTTAGTTGATTGTTGTCAGATTAGAACCGACCTGTTGGTGGTATCAGGTTTGTCCTGAGGGTTGGGGTTATTGATGTTGTCATATTTAGACTGACCTGTTGGTGGGTATCAGGTTTGTCCTGAGGGTTGTGGGTTATTGATTGTTTGTCATATTAGACCGTCCTTGTTTGGTGGTACAGGTTTTGTCCTTAGTGTTGGGGTTATTGTTTGTTAGTCAGGTTTGTC